>NC_081289.1:19099924-19319924 GCF_030490865.1 Poecile atricapillus | reverse complement strand
GCTGCCAAAAATATCACTGAATGTTAATTTAGATGAACTTTAAAGGCAGCCACATAGGGAGTGACCTGAAATCAAAGCTCTTGGTCCTAGCCTTCAAACGAGGCTACCCTGGAGGGTGTAATTAGAATCTTCCTTTAACCTCACAGGCTTCAAATCTGAGAAGGGGACGTGACAAAAAACACCCCCCACAATGAGCAGGAGATGTGTCATTCTCAGAAGCAAAAATTAGAGTAACATAATTAACTGACAGAGTCAGAAATACCGCTGGATTCAGATATCATTAACACAGTTAATTAAATATCAGAAAACATTACGTGGAAATATTCTGGGGAAAAAATAAAAAGAAGATTCTATTTCACAGTAATGGAAATTTTAGCAAACTACTCATCTTTCAGTGTTAATCTCTTTCAAACATTAGCAATTCTGTGTTGGTCCTTTAGTTATTTGAGTGAAGGTTGTCAGAGTGCATTAATACTGAGCTTCACAGCTGGGATGGTTTCCCACCTAAGAAATGCAAATATTTTTATTGGCATATATATGATGACTGTACCTGAAAGGAAGAAACCAGTGACTTCTGAAGTCCTTGGTTTTGCCTGGCTCTCCAAATACACATACACTCCACAGGAGGAGTTTAAACCAGGGGCTTTTATTCAGTTTGCAGAGTGACAGGCTAAGAATTGAAGGAGTTGGTTTTGTTTAGTTGCTTTGGTTTTTCTCAGATATCAGTTTGTTGAATGAAAAATGAGGTTTCAAATAAATATCAAAAAAAGAATGGCTTAATTTTTGAGAAAAAGTGATAAATTTTTGGACATTTAAATTATTTTCTCTGTAATTTTATAAGCATTTTGATAGTTTGCTAGATAGAAATATTTTATATTTTAGCTAATGTAATTTAAATTCTGACTAAATTAAAAAACAAGCAAACAAGCAATGAAATAAAAATCCAACAACAAAAAACACCTTGAAAGAAAGACAGTAAAAGGAAAAATGGGAGAAAAGAGAAGGAAAGAACATCTTTTGAAAATAATTGGGTTTTTTTTGTGGAAGAAAATAATCACAGTGTTTTGCTTTGTCAATAAATACAGCCAATAAACTGCTATATTTCTGCTCCAGTCCCATTGTGGTAACACTATTTTGTGTTATCTGTAACACAGATAGCACAAAAGAATATTTAAATTATGTGTGAGGATGGCAATCAACCACAATCTAACAAACTTTCAGGTTTGACTAGCTGCCTTCTCTTTTTAATACAATACCTAAATAGAAAACACAAAACCAGATTTACTAAAGGTTTATTTTATTCCTTGAAGTTAGAAGCCAATTAGTACCAGCTTGAGCTAAAAAACAAACAAACAGATTCCCAAACCTACCCAAACAAACAAGCCAAGCAAAACGAGAGAGGGTTTTATATCTCCCTAAACCACAGAAACTAAACAAATATGGCACGTCAACAGTATTCTAGAATGAAGACCAAAAGAAGGGTGAGGTTGTGCATAAAAGTGAAAAAAGTTCCCACTGCAGACAGATGTCAATTCTTTTTAAAGCAACCTCTCAATTCCTTGGTTGGAAGGCTAATTAACCTAACAGCAGGATCCAGGCTGAAATCAGCTCTTTACTCACTGTAATCATTAGGATCACAGTTTTCTCAGGGCCTGAGGAAAACAGCCCATGCAACTTAATTCAGCTCCCCTGTGCTTATGCATAATGACAATGTCGTTAATTATTTGCTTGACCGGTATTTTTTCTGACTGGAACCCGGGTGGACAAGTGGCTTTTGGACAAGGATGGGACAAAATCCTCGGCAGCAGAGCCTCTACCATGATGGCTGTAATAGGGAAGACACAGTAAATATCACAGGGAACTTCAGAAAAAGCTGATTTTTTGGATGGGAAATGGGATTTTTTTCCTTCTCCCTGCTCATGTGGCAGCAGCACCTGCCTTCAGCCAATCTGTCCTGAGGTGACTGTAGTTTCCCTCTGTGTCTTCATAGGTGTCCACCTAAAACTTTTACTTCTCCCAGGAGACTTTTTTCAGCTCAGACTGTAAAATTAGTGTGCATTTCTTTGATCTAGCTACTGAGTTTAGAAATACATTGTGTGAAAATCCATGTGCTACATCTGGGCAGCAACTCCTTGATGTGAGCCTGGGCTATCTACAGTCATACTGTGAGAAATTAGTGGATTTGCTCACAGGACTGAAATCAGAATTTGCTATTGAAAATTGCATTGTGAATATTACTGCTCTGGGGATTTGAAATATATTACTACTTTTCCATGATATCTAGCATTGCAATAGGTATCAAAGACTGGTTCTTTTGTGTTAGTGAGTCTGATGCAATCAAGAGTGGTAAATAAATTTGTGGCAACATCAATAGTGCTCAGACCTCATCCCAATGTGTTACATATAATATATAATACGTTGCAGTTCGACATCCTGCTGCCATAGCTTGCCCTCAGATGTAACACTGTTATTATATCAGAGCTGCATAATTTAGACAAGCTCTTGTCTGCTGAGAAAGATCTGATTTTACTGTGGAGACTAAGGATTACTGGATAGAGTTATTAAATGACAAAGTGACGAATCAGATTTTCCAGAATTTCCAGTCCAAACTCACTTCACCTAACTTAAGCCATTTAAAAATTAGGTCTTCATAGTAGGAGTCAAGGCAAGTAGGCAATGGTGGGAGATCTGTGCTTCAAAGAGTGATTAATTTCAACTATTTTAGACACTTGAGGAGGGATGAGTTATGCTCTGTAAATGCACTTCCAAATGCCCTGACTATAGCTGGGCCTGGGTGACTAGATTGCATTAATCACCTATGTTATGACAGCTGAATTTAGATTAAATGATGCATGACTGTATTCTAATGTACTTCAGTGCTCAGGCACTGCAGGGCCTCTAAGAGACTGTCATCTTCAAAAGGATGAGACCGATTTATTGTCCAAAATTGTTAAGACCCAGTGCCTCAAAAAAATAAACAAAACTAAAAAATTCACCTGTTTTTCCATTCTACTTTTTGTAATTAGCAATTTTTTTTCCACGGGTCTGCTTGCAGAGGAATGGAATTGTCTTTTATAGTTAGAAACACTGGAAAGAATGAATTTTTATTAAAAAAGTAAAAAGAGAAAAAGAAAATGAAATGGCAAATAAGTCACAGGTCTATGTAACTAAATGATTCTATCAATTATTTCTGAGAGATTATTGCTTTAAATTGAAAAGGAGGAGGCATGAGAAATGAAGCAATCCTGAAGAAACTCTGAGTATTTTTAAAACAAAAAATCCTCCATGGAAAATAATATTTCAATGTGCCATGTGAAATTCACTTCTATTTCTATTTGCAGAATGTCGCAAACTTATAATAAGAGGCTGTTGAGATAAGTTTTTTTTTCCCATTAACTGGTAAGAAACAAAGCCAAAGCAAAAATTGCAAGTTGTTTTACTTGTGTGCTGATACTTCTACCATGAGGAAGGCTTTCTTCTTCACAGGAACAACAAAAACTGGCCCATAAAGAATAGAAATGAAAATCTTCCAACGCAATGCTTTACCTCTGGGAGACAAATTTAAAACTAATGAGCAAACAAAGCCCCCAGCTACTTTTGCATTTGTATCCTGGTTAACGAAGAGCATGTCACAAGCACCCACAGCTGCTTTGTTTCTGAACACAAGAGACAAATGAAAAGGCACTTTAGCAGCAAATGGGACTCAGACTATCTCCAGTGAGGTCAGTGCTGTTTCTTAAATTTACTAGCTGAAAAATTGGCTGAGAGGTAACATCTTTTCTAGCCTGCATGCCACAGCTTTCATGAAATATAGTGAGTGCTTTTGATAACCCACTCACACATGCCTATTATGCTCTGCAGTGGTATTAACCTCTGAGAGATGTTAAAATGTGGTCCACAATTAGAATTTGACATATAAAGTGAACTGTAATAGGGCTGCTAAAGTACAATTCCCTGGCTTCTAAGAATTTCGAAAGAACTGACGAGTGCCAAGTTGTTTTGCCTCTTCTCAAGTAATTGAAATCCACAGAGGGTGTTGTTTGCTGACAGGAAAACTCCCTTTTGTGCATCCAAGTACAAGGGCTGTATTTGCCAGATTTTGAAGACGGGAAGTTTATTATGGAATGGGGGCTGATGCTTGCCCCTTGCTCTGAAACAGGCTACCTGGGTGGGCTCTGACATGTCATCCTCACATTTTTACTTCACTACAATTTGCTGAGTGTGGCAGTCAAAGCTGAATCAAATCAAAGAACCAAAATTACTTTAGTGTTCTGACATAAATTGTAAGTCACCACAGCACTTCAGTTTTGTAAACATTCATGTCTATGTGAAATGTACAAAAATAAGTTAAAAAATAAAAAAAAAAAGATGTTTCAGATCCTTTCATGAACTGATCTACCTATTATGACAGTCATTTGGCAAGTATTAGGTTATCCTCACATCACATGACTGAAAAGCTCTTGGATTATCAGCCTCATTTCACACAGAGAGCCCTGATCTCTTGGGACCCAGGCTCAGTCCAGCTGCTCAAATGTGGCCATTTAATGCCATCTGAGATGCTGCTACTCCAGATGAGTGTGTGCCTCCCATAGATGTTGTATCAAACCAGCCTCATGTCTCCCTGAGAATTAAACCTTCTGATCTTGTTTTCATAGTTTCTAGCCACTTTCCCAGGAAAGTAACTATAAACATAGATGTTTATACGTTAAATTAAAGAAACATCTTTTGATGGATGTTTCTCACGACCAGTGTAGTTGGGAAGGTGGTGACCTGACAATCCAATCCCTGGTCATTGTCAAGAATCTATAAATATTAGAGTCACAGAATAAATCTCTCTCTTTTTCCTATCATACATTGAGCTGTGTCTGTGTGAATCATTTTGTGTCCTACAGTGACAGCCTCACACAGATATTATTGAACAGCCCAGATGGAACAGCTGAACCAAACTGTAAAGGACTTTATAACTGATCTCTGTAGCTGAAGTGGGAAATTAATGCCATTTCAACAAAGACTGGCTTGTTCTTAGCCATTACCTGTGTCACATTGCTCTTAACACTCTCCAAAAATTGCCTGGAGAACAACCCTGGCCCTCTCCTGCCCTTCCTTCTACCCTGCAGAGCCCTGTAGTCATTTCTGATGTGTTAAAGGTTTCCTTCACCAGCACATTGATGATGGGGGCTCATGGGCTGGGCAGCCCCTGGAAACTCCTCCACAACATCCTGGTGTTTCGATCATCTGCTTTTTCTCTGTAGCTGGCAAAGCAACAAACAGACAAACAAATATTGCTGCTGTTTTCTGCTGGATGTTCCATGGGGCTGACAGGGACATGGATACCCTTACCAACAAGACTTTCTGCACTGTTTGGACTTGGTGGTTTTGTTGTGGCTCCTTTATTCCCTGAACAGCAAGCAGCGAATGTCAGAAGTGAAAGACAGGCATATTTATGCCATTTCAGTTAGAGCAGAATAAATAACTGGTTGTGACTGCTGCCTGCTTGTGCCGTGCTAACATGTAAATCACCCTGTACCTGAGCTCAGAATTGTCCTCGGGCCCTCACTCTGGGAGTGGGAAGAGATAAAATGAACATTCATTAAAAAGAAAGAAAAAAAGTCACCCTGTCATGGTCCATCACTCTTTCTCATGACACCCAGTGCTGTTCTACTTTGGCATGCCTGCCTCTGAGCAGGAAGAATAAGCTTTGGGAAATGTTGTATGATGACAACTTCATATTTTTGGTACTTCCATGCAAGGGTGTGAAAAATTAGAGAGAGTTTGTGCAAGTCTCCTTTGCAGGCTGTGATGGGAGAGAGCCATATCATTCCCTCAGCATAACAATCAAATCAAGTGAGCCTGATTGCTGTCATCAGGACAGTGACACGATGGAAGGGAGGCAAAGTTTGTTGGGAAAAGAAATATCCACTCCCTGAAATGCTCAGCCAACACTTAGTAATGAATAACTCATATGAGACTTCTTGCAACTTTTTCTTCATTGTGAATCAACCCTAAATGGATTGACATTTTCTGCAGTGTATTAGTTAACTAAGAATTTTTAGCATTGTGTTTTTATAATTCCTCTGCTGTGCCTGGTTCACAAATGGTTAATTGTGACTGTTATTCTGGATTTTAATTTCTCAGGTAATTATTCATTCCTAAAATATTGATGGTCCACTGATGCTCATTGCAGTTTTAATCTTTACTTTCTACAAATATTTTTCAATATTTGTCCACAACTACATTCTTGAATAATTTTACAGTGAAATTTGGTAAAATACTAGTGTAAAAATACACAGAAGACATGCCTTCACTATAAATTCTGGCTATAGTTTTAGCATATACAGAAAAGCATTCTAAAAGAAGATTCAAAATACAGGACATCAAATGTTTGGAAATGCCAGAACAGTGACAATATGAGAATTATATATCTGGTCTTTCACTGTGTCTTTCCTTCAGCCCTTCTTTGTTTATTCTCAAATTTCAGTCTGATTTGGAAATTATTATTGTTGTTGTTATTCTTTTCTTCTTCATTTTCCTTATTTTTGTTTTCCTACCACAAGAACTTATTACATTTGAAACAATTTATTACAATTATATATTTATTACATTTGAAAACAATTGAAAAATTCACCTGACCACATTTTTTAATTTTGTTCAGTTTTGACTTATGGCTACCAAAATCATGCAACCATTGGGAAAAATATATTAATGAACAATTACTAGTCCTATAAATATTGATATATTTAGATATAATTAAGAATAAAACTTTCAGCTGAAATCAATAAATGAGTGCACGAACGAAAAATGTAACATTTTGTATATGATACATCTCCACCAATGTATAGACTCATTTTCCTTAGAAATATTACTAAAATGTGATTATGAAGAAGAAGAAAAGATTGTGTAGAAAAATAAAATTTAAACTAAAATATAAAGTTTAAAAATGTTTGGAACTTTTGGCAATTAATCTGCCACAATTTCTGTAGGAAAGTTTCCAATAATACATACAGAATATTTTCCACCGAATATGTGTATGTCCAAGTGCAAACTGGATTTGCAGAGCAAGTATTTTCTCACAGCAGATTGCAACTTCATATATAAATCTGTGCATTGTACATGAAATTGCCTCTGCTTTTTGATGTACTATCCAAAAATACTCGTTTTAGACGTCAGGGGGAAAACTTTCCTTGGATGTGTTTTGGAATGGATCAAATTATAGCTTAGCTGACTACAAAATTTTTGCATCCATCTACATGCAAAAACATACAAGAGGATAACTTTATAGGTCTGTGCTTCCAAAAATGGGTTTTAAGCTGCTGCCATCAAAAAAGAAAGCAAAAGTCATAGGAATACAAGAGCAGCAAATGCGTTATGTTGGCATGACAACTGCCACTTCTGGCCTGGAGAGCCGAGAGAAAACACAGAGGAAGAGCTGAGAGAGAAACTTTGTGCAGGGCAAAATGGAATGAAACCAATCTGCCTCAAATATTTCCATGGAAAGACCAAAGGAATTTTGTGTGGTCACTGTTTGAGACTGAAAAGTGCTAAGAAATATGAAAACACAAAAAGAAAATCACTGTCTTGTTGTACTTATGGGGTGTTTGAAAGGAAAACTACCACCCCTTCAGAAGGAAACCTGAATCCAAGTTTCCACCATTTTAGTTTACTTGAAAACAAAAGAATTTCCATGTTATTTAAGCTTAAGTAAGTCATGGGTGCAGTGATGACATCGTTCAGTAGCAAGTTGTTTTTTAGGATAAATACCTTTCTTGTGTTTCCACAGCTTGATTCTGTTATGAGCATAATTTGTGGAATAAAGGACAAACAGGAAAAAAACCTGTTTTGGTGTCTGGGGTCTATCGCTGGACTAATTTCATTTTCTCACAAAGGAGAAGTTAAAAGGTTTGGCCCTATAATTCTCTAAGTCAAAAATATGAACCAGACTAAACAATATCTTATAGACCACTTCTCATGCCATGAAAGAAACTTAAAAGTGAGGATAAATTCTGATATATAAGGATTTTTTTTCCTTTCAGTCACTGAACATATTAAAACTATTCATCTTTGGTAAGCTTAGATTGTAAAGCAAAAGAAACAGAGACAAAACCCAACTATTAGGTATATGTGAGGCAAACATATGAGGATAATATATTCCACAATCAAAATTGTAGCTTCAGTAACAGTTAGTCCTGAAAATGGGGAAAAGTAACAGGAAATTGCAAATCAAAATTATCCAGAAGTAGACAGCATACTTTAAATTACCCTGTAAGTGATTTCCATGGTTGCCTCACTGCTGAGCCAGATCATCTTACAAAGAATAACAAACTGAATCCAAAATCTCTAGCCCTTAATTTTCTCTTACTCCCCCCAAAATGTTAGGGAGCTCTTTATTTTGCTATTTTACAATTCATACATTTTGCATTAAATTCCTTATGCTGCTTCACTCTGCTTCAAACAAAACATCTCCCTGTGCTGGAGCTAGTCTGGCTTGATGAGGGAAGGAGAAAGCTGAGGGTGTTAATAATTTAGCAGAGGACCTCTGGAAGCAAGAGGGAGCCAGGAAAACACTAAAACATGGTTTAGGATCCAGAAGACAATTAGAACTTGGATAATAATTAAAAAAAACCATAAGCAGCAAGGTCTATAAAAGGCTTTGCAGATACTTCCAAAGTGAAAAGAAGAAAATAAAAAAGCAGATTTCGCTGCCTAACAGAACAGGAAACTAAGTAAGGAGTGATGGAAGCTCATGTTCTCTGTGAACTCCCTGATTCAATTTTTACACAAAGACACTCAGAGGCAGCCAGATGCTTGATGCAATTATATTAACAGAGCACAGGTGTGCAGATCAGAGTAGGAGAAAAGAAGAGATAATTTCAGTGTATTACAGAATTTATGGCAGGGGCTATTTTTGTGTTCAGGGCCTGATGAAAATCATGGAGAGGGGTAGTTAAAACAAATTCTTAACTTAGCATTTAATTGTTGTTGTTATTGAAAAAGAAGGAGGTCCCAGGAGACTGGAAAAATGTGGTAGCTTTTATTGAAAGAAGTAACAGAGAGATAAAGTCCGAGAATGAAGATGATTCAGGTAAATTCTATAGCAGGAAATAGACTTAAATGTTTTAAAATAATAAAATATGAGCAGGTAGGAAGAGACAGTAACAAAAATTTAAGAGTTTGCTTGAGAAGTAACTTCTCCTAGCAAATAAATATTATTTTTTTGTATGGTTACTGGTACAAACATACACACAACTACTGTCTTAAATTCTGTAAGGCCTCTGATATCAACTCATAGAAATAGGAAATGTAGATTGGATAAGGAAAAATATTTCAGGGAATATTAAGGAAAAATATTTCAGGGAATATTGTCATATAATGGGCATATAATTTGCTGAAAAAAATCTGCTTAGATCTGACTGTAAGGATTTCTGTCAAAAAAAAAAAAAAGACAAATGAAGCAGGTCAGAGTCTCTTCTGTGCCCAAATCCATGCCATTATTTCCATTAAGGATTCTAATGAAGAAAATGATAATAGACTTATAAAATACACAGAACAGACCAAAAACTTTTCAGAAGACAGGAACAAATCAAAATAATCTCAGCAAGTTGGAGAAATAATCTAAAATTAAGAGGGGAAAAATCAGATAAAATCAAAGTTAAAGTCTGTAAAGAGAGCAAGAAAAGAAATGCATAATTAGGAAAGAGTAAACTCAAGGCTCATTGGAAGTTTTGCAAGAAAGGTATGGTGAATTGCAATGAATTGGAAAATTGGCATGAAATAGTTACAAAAACTCTCAAGTCTCACTCTGGGATATTTTAAAGAGAGGGCAGTTACCAGGAACAGAAAATAACTTTTTCCTTAAACTCAGGCTTTTCCCAGCATAATGTTCAGTTTAGACACACGGTTTTGGGGATCACTTGAAAAATGACGTTTAAATATTTTAAAGATCTGGTTGAAGTCCAGAAAAGGGAAGATAAAATGACATGTCTGTGTGTAATGCATTTTCCCCTATGTTTACTCAGCAAAGTGAAGAACAAGCTGGCTCAATATTTTAAATCAGAAAGCAAAAAATATATTTGTCTGTCAGCACAATTAAGTTCAGGAGAAAGGGAGTTTAGGAGGGAGGCTCTGGACTCACCTTCACAAAATTAATAATGACAACAAATTGCTAATCAAGAGAAGCGTGCTGCTGTGACACACACATGGGAGCTGAGAGAAATGACCTGGATGGCTCTCCCCAGATGGTGAATCTAGCTCCAGGTTAGCCAAGCCCCTGCTCTGTTTCACTGTAGTTAACAGGAATATCCAGCTCTCAGATGTGTGAGCAGGGGCTTTGCCCCAGAGGGCAGGGGATAATAGTTCTCCATGTCATTGTGGTGGCACTGTACACAGAGTGTCACTTGCTCATTAGTGTAGATATTTCCATTATTGAGACTGCCAAAACAGGCACAATAAATATTAGTTGGGGGCTCAAACTCACTGATTTCTTGGGACAGGTTAAAGCTCTGATTCATTAAGCTTCTTAAGCAGCTTGTGACTTGTGCATTTGAGTCATCTCTCAAACTGAGTGTTTTATTATGAGTACATGGGTAGCATGTAATTACCTCCATTAGGGTCTGGTACATCCCAAAATTCGTGGTAGAACTCTCTCGCCTTCTGTGCACAAAATCAGGAGAGGCATAACTTCAGGAAACACATTTCAGGAAATAATTATTGTCAGGGAGCTGGACTGGGCTGCCAGGATGCCCCTGCAGCCATCTCGGGCCTTGCCTCTGCCTGCGTGCTGCACACACTTTAATGCAGCAGCCCATGTCAGTCCCTGCACCAGGACCAGTGTCCTGCTCTGTCTTTCCCTGCTCCTGTTTGTATGGGTGTTGTGACGTGCCTAGGGGAGGCAAAGAGTTACTTTCAGATAAGCACTGTCTCACCCCAAACCCCTTGTGAAGGGCGGCCCAGGAGTTCTGGTTGGGTTTGAGTCCCTGGGGGTTTGGGTTTCTCCCTTGTTGTGTTTCTAGTGGTCCCTGACCCTGAACTCCACCCTCAAAGGTGGAGACACTCAAGAGTTCTGTCCCTCAAAAACCCCTGCTTGGCCTCTGTTTGGGGCTCTTTGTTCTGTATCTGAGTTTGTTCTCATGCTGAATAAATGGTTTCATGAACGGGAGCCCGTCTTGTTGGTGTTTTATGCTGGTCCCCAGAATCCTGCTGCTTCCTGGACGAGATCCTGAGGTTGAGGACCGCAACATATGGGAACATACCTCTACCTTCCAACTCCACTCTCCTGCAACCCCATTCTATGCATACATCTTTTCCTTCCTGTTATTGTTACAAATACTAGAAAAAACCTCTTCTGACTCTACAGTTACAATCCCCCCTATTATAATATTATATGTCATAATATGTCATTATAACATAGTGACAAATATTTTTAAAACTCCAGGGAAAAAAACATCATCTCACACATTCCGAGTTAAAGAGTTTCACTTCTCCCAGGTACTGGGTTTCATTTTTCACTTCTTTAGTTCTTGCCTAGTTGTTTTCCCCTTTTGATTTGGAAGGGTTTGGCATCTACTTTGAGTAAAGACAAGAGCCATGGAGAATGTATTTATTCTATTAGACAGAAGGGCTTAAAAATAATATGAGTTTCTGATGTTGAATGTGGTGCAAGGAACCAAAGCACAAATCTGCTTAAAGAACCAGAAAGTTTTATTAATATTTTCAAACACAAAATGAAATTCCACCTTCAAGTTACATCCTGTGAGATCAATGATAATTACATTTGCTTTGCAAGGATAAACACCTCATCTCATTGAACATGCCTTCCTTTCCATCTTCCCTGTGTGGAATAGATTGAGTATCCTTGTGTATTGCTTTGGGAAGTACCTGCCAGCAAATAAAAGGGTCGATGAGAACATATAAAGCTCACTGATGACTATGTCACAAAACTCAATCCACTTCCTTAATTCATAAGATAACTAGGTTTTTAAATGAATGACAATTAAAAAAAAGAAAAATCATGATTTATTGGTCACGATGTGGACAAGAAAGGATAACAGTTCTCTGATTCACGCTGAATGCACATACCTATTAAATAATCCTGACGAATGTAAAAGGCAGCCACGTAGTTTTCAGTCCATTACAAAAATAAGATAAATTAAAGCTTTCTAAAGGGTGATACTAAAGAATGGAGTATTAAAATGTATGGCTCATAAGGACATTAACACAAACAATGTTAACCCAGCTCTTTTTTGGAAAGAGAAATGCATCAGCATTCAGAAATTTCTGACATGGACATGTCATATGAATGGAAGGACTGATTGTACTTTTCCCTGGAGTGATGAATTCCTGATAATTAGAGAGACCAGGAGAATTAGACAGTGATTTGACAGGCCCATGATTAGATTTGAGGACGTAAATATCATGATGCACGATTTGAATTCTGTCATTACCAAATATGAATAAAGAAATGTGAAAACTTTTAGTTTGTTCAGGCTAAAATCAGAAGGCAATGTAAAATCAGGAGCTATTGTTATAAACATTCAGAGATTCATCACCCACAGCTCATATAGATTTATTGAGTTCAGCAAACAGCTTTTATCAGAACAATTTTGACTTTAACATTGTTTATTAGATATGAGAAGCAGGTCCAAAAGAAAAATTAACAATCCCAGAGTAAAAACAATTACATCAGAGTTCTATAAATTCTCAACATGAATGTTCTGTGGGTAGAAATTATATTTATTGTTCAGAGTGGAATGACGTGCTTTTATTTGTTGTACCAGTCTTGCGTGGGAAGTAGGTACCTCAAAAATGCATGCTTTTAATTGTATTATGCAGTGGATATGTGTAAATGTGGGGGTGTGGTTTCTTGCGGGATTATTTTTTATGATTAATTATTACATAATATGTTCTGATGATATCATGTAATTAAAAAAAAAACCTTGAAGAGATTTTTTTGTAAAGAATAATTTGCTATATTACTTTTTATTTAAGATTTAAAAAGTCAGGTAAAACTTAATATTAGGTGATAATATTATAGGAACACTATATCTCCAAGCTAGAATTCAGCTTGGTCATTGCAAATTAAAATTGGTTTTAAATACAGGGATTTAGTAAATAAAAAGTTGTATCGGTTTTAAGAATCAGAAGGCTCTGGAGACAAAATACAACACTGTTCTTACTGTTTTTATAATTATCTTCATAAATTTGCACAGTTTTTAAAGCCCAGGCTAAAAATCCATTCACTTGGATCAGCATTCATCAACACCATATTACCTGGTGGCCTAGTCTGAGAGGAGAACTCTCAGAGAGAGAACTGAAGGAGAACTGAAAATATATTTTAATCTATGGCAATCAAACACAAGAGGAAGAGTTAAAGCAGTTTACTATCTGAATTCTGTAACTGGTTTTAAAAAAAAATAAAATCTCTGTATAACTTTTTCTCATTTCTCATAGCTTAATTTAGCTGTGTTTCAATATCAGAAGTCTTTATTCCCTAGAAATAATACACACACACACAGACACAAAGTTTTGAAAGAGAAAATTTTGCATTCCATTGCATGAGTGGGATAAGAAAAATTCTTCCAATACATATTTCATGACAGTGAATTCTCATTTAGTTCCCCCCCCCAGAGCCAGAAAGCAATTGAAGTATTTGGATTTACGCCAGTTTAGATTGGTTTAGATTCAGAGTTTTGCTGTAGAGACCTCTGGCTGTAAGAAATCATAGTCCTCCTGAATTTATTAGCATATGCTGAGTTCTTAAATGTGTTTTGAAGGTACCGAGGTACTTTTAGACATCCAAAAGTTGAAGAGGAAAGAGATAATCAAAACATGAACTGAACTGTAGTCTGTCCAATAAAAGTTTTGATTTAAGGGTCATTTATCTTGTTTTTGAAAATGAAGAACAGGCTACAGAAGAAATCCAACAGAATTTAAGAAAACTGTCTTACTATTAAGTAATTCAGTGCCAGCTGCTTGTCCACAAGAACAGCAGTGTGAAACTGAAAGATCTGGGTTTTCATGTAAGGAAATATTGTATGGTTTGTTTCCCTTATTGTTCCAATTAAGTCAGTCTTTATTATAAAGTAATCCCACTGATATCCAGGGGAAATTATATAATAACTCCTTTTTATGCCTTCTCTTAAATGTTAAAAGTAATTATCATGTCCCTTCCCAAAGCTCTCTTCCACTGTTTAGCAAGGATCTCAAGAAGCCATGGCCTTATCACACAGTGAGCAATGCTTTGTGAGCAGCAGACCTATTATCTGGGAGAAAAAAAGGTATAATTTGTCCTTTTGCCTTGGCTTGCTGGCAACAATTGCACAGCAGAATCTCTGAGGGAGTCACTTCAGTGGTACCACTTCACTTAGTGTTCAAAAAAGAGAAGGATACAGAAAGAAATGGGGTAAACTCCATCTAAGCTGTGCCATTGAGGCACAGGAAGCATTCAAGCCCCTCCTAAGTGTAACAACAACATCTTCATCCAAATCAAAAGGTTACAATCTAATGCATAAAACAGCTTCTTGCCACAAGGAACTTGTATTAAAAATTGTCACTTCCCCCCTTGTCAGCACAGTGATGTATTTGACTTCTTTCAATGACAACTAAGCATAACTGGTTAAAAATGTCCTGAGTTTTCACACCTAAAGAAGCAGGTTAAGGAGAGGCAGGATTTGTCAGTCTTATAAAAATGTGGTCAGGTGTTTCACAGAACATAACCTCTTATTTTTCATTGTCAGACTGCTTATCAGTCACACAAGGAAATCAATAGGAAGAGAGAAGAAAGATAAGCTGAAGTAAAAGCAAAGGTAAAGGACCAGTCTTCTGTGGCAGGATTTCTAGCAGATTTAAAGTTGTGGTACTGCCAAGCCAGTGTAGAAAATGGATTTCCACTCAACACATGACAAATATTTCTATGTTACTGAACATCTGACTACTAAATAATAGTGCTCTAGATTTTATTTTATTTTAAATGAAAGATGTTAACACTCAAACTGTGACCAACATGTTGCGTATTTGTCTGGTTTACTGCAATCACTGATTCTGAAATTCAGTTTTCTTCTGTCTCTGTTGTATCTGGCCAGTTTGAAATGAAAACTGACCCCCTTGCTGGGCTCAGAGGTATGTAATTCCTGGGAAAGATATTTGTGTTTGCCTTTCCTCATTCTGATAAATGGTTGGCAATGCAAGGTGGTGTTAGCAATGGTTTTTGTTTCCCAAAGGATATGACCTAAGGAAAGTTTGCAGTAGCTCTTTTAACTGTTTATAAATTGGGTGAAGGAACTGGAATTTTTTTAATTTCATTTTTGCGGACTCCCTAATAATGAAGGTATTTTCTTATATGTGAGACCAAAGTGTACAGTTGTTCTGATCTATTTTATTTGAATGACTGTACTTCCTGGGCAGACAACAATTTGCTGTCTTACATGCTTTGAACTGGAGGTGCACCATCATTTCACAAAGGAATTAACTGCAGGAATTATAGCATCTTCTGGTGGGCAAAACATTCAGCTTCAAGAAACCATTTTAATGGTGATTAACTGCCTGCTGATGCCAGTTAAAGGTTACAAGGCTACTTCTTTTAGTAGCTATAAAGCAGTATTCACATTGCTTGTCTTTAGCCATTGGAGTCAGGTACCTGAAAAAAGAGGCAAATCTCCATGAGATGCCCTTGAGAAAGGTGAGTGAAAGTAATTTAGAAGCCCCTGGAGGGTAATTCAGAGGGCATGAAGCTGAGGCATTCCAGACTTAGGTGGAACTAAGCAGAGTGGATATGCCAGCCTTGTGTCCTGCTGGGGAGAAGCCTGAAGTACTGTAACTCCTGCTTTCCTACAGTGAGCATAGCCAGATTCGTGGAGCCCTCTGCCCTTTATTACAGATTATTTATGCCAGACCTAATTAAATGCCTGGGAGAAGACAAAGAAATAAAACAGGAAATGACAAGTTTGGTAAAGAATCTAAAAATTTAGTTTAATTAGACAAAAATATGGGGGGGAGGAAAAAAGGACAACCTAAAAAAGTGCTTCAGGGAGATCCAGTCATAAATCAGCATTATCCTCAAAGTGTAAGTTTTTAATATTGCATGAATTATAAATTAAGGAATGTAACAGTCAGAAGATTTTCAGACATTTCCCTGCTGGTGTATAATCTTCTATCACTCATTTTCACCTTATGCTTGTATCATCTTCTGCAGCACAGAACTGGCTTCAACCCATGACTGTGCATTCAGTTTTTTACCTCAAGAGTCAGCATTTTTGTAATCAAAATGTAACAGATAAAATTATGGTGTAAATAAGTGAGAAATATTTTAGCTGTAGTTGGTATCAATACAGCTTTAACATTTCCCCCATTTTACAACAAATCAATATATTAAGCACTGTCGAGAAAGTCTGAACTTTCATGATGATCACCAAATTTACACCACTTGCAAAATAACTTGACTAATATAATGAAAGATTGGCATGTCCAAACTTCCCAATTTTCTGGTTTAGATCACTGCTGGTGTTAACTGAAATGGGTTATTTAGCATTGTGTTAGTTTATATCATTGAGGGATCTCCTTATGCTTGTTTTGAGTCTTCTCCTGTTCTTTCAACAGAGTTTTCACCACAATTTTTCATCCTTACAAGAACAGTCTAACAAACCTTTGTTTTCTCACCTAATGTAAATTCAATGGCTTTTTTGAACTATCCTACTACCCTATGCCAGAAATCTACAGCTATGACTTTAGGTCTGAAATTTCCTGTCTGCCTTGGGCAACAAATATACCAAAAATGCTGAAGCCACTTAGATCAAACAATTCAAACAATCTTTTAATAACCACCTACTCACAGACAATTGAGCTTAATTTTTTCTTCTCTTCCCCTCTCCATCTACTTCAAAGGACAACAAAGTGGAAGTGTGGGCTATTATTTTCTGGGTTTGCCTTCCTTTAATGCATCCTATTTTTATTGATCCTTCTGAAAGCTGGGTATCATCTAGCCAGGGCATTAGCTTGTTTAATGGAAAACTGTATGGTCTGATGACTAAGGGGAATTCATTAGAGGCAACTTAAAAATTACTATCCTATGACTTCAGTCTTATAAGTCTTCAACTATTTTATGATTATTCTTTATTCTGTATTTGTGATTATTCTTGTACTGGTTTAGTAAATGTGATGCTGAAAGCAGGGAGAAAATATGTGAATTCAGCTTCTATTCACTCTCAGCACCCCCAATTCCTCAGCCAGTTCCTTGCCCTCCTTTGGAGAGCAACCTCTGGCTGATACCATCAGTATGTGCACAATGGTTTGACCTTCAGCTGGAACCTCCCTTGTGTTGCTGAGCTGCTCCTATACCTAGAGCTGCTGTCACACAACTTTCTTCTTGCTAACTGCTTTGTAGAACAGCTCATAGACAAAAGACATTTGAGGGAAAAATCTTCTAAATGCATAAGTGCTTTCAGTTTGGTTACCATGTGTGTTTTAGGCACCAAAACCTTCAGCATTTTTACTGGGGTAAGAGGTGCTGGAAGGTTCCTCACTGTTGCAATTGTGTTTAAAATGTTTTCAAGAGAGAAGCACCACTGTGCTACAAACAAAAATTTACATCTATAGCTATATTTCAAAACAATTGTTATTTGTTCACCTTATTAGGTCTGCTTGTATTCTTTTAAAAATTCCCAAAGAGAAGATGTATTTGTCTGAGGCAATATAAAAGTCTCTTAAACAATACAAACATTTTATGTAATCAAAAAAAATTGACTCACTGAGTGACAGAGTAATAATATTCTGGAGATTTTGTTTGATCAATAATGTTCTACTTCTTGTAACACAACTTAGGTCATAAGAAAAGGACAGTTTTTGTTCTTGTCCTTATCTGTTGCTGGATAATGTGGTGAAGTACACACATTTTGCTTTATTTAAATAAGGTCAGCTCCTTATCCATTTGATGACCTATAGGATTTCACACTTTCGTGTCATTAAGATGAAGAACAGAAGTGGCCAGTCTGGTATACTGGTATTGTATGGCCTGAAACACTTCTGTTTTTTGAAATGTGATAGTAGCACACTCTAACTTACTGTGTCCAGATATGACAATAGCACCAGGCTGCTGGAGGGTGGATTTTGGAAAAAAAATTCACAGTGCCAAAGGCATTCTGCAGCCTGTACAGAGCAAATTCACTGTCACTTATCTACTTCTGGCACCCACACCCTGCACAGCCAATTATTTAGGTCATAGGTTTATAAAGAGTGAAACAGGCCATTAACTTGGTTTAACACAACCTACCAGAGGTGTGTTGCTCGGGAGTATCCCTACAGCTGTTTTTGCTACACAACAATTGTTTTCTCCTCCAGTTTAGCATTCTGACAGACACCAGTGAGTTTTACAATTGTTCAGTTGTCCTCAGCTGCCTGTTGGTGCCCATAAGGATCAGCATCCCCTTCTGTAGAGCTGCTTTGGTTTGTGGCATTGTTTTTTTTTTTCAGACACTGCCCACAGCTGCCTTCCAGCATCTGTTTTGCTGCAATTTCTTCAGAAAGAGTTAAAATCATGGTGCTTGATTTCTGGAGCTACAATTGAGACTCTGCCTGACAAGATTTAATGTCTAAACACTAAGGAATGTGTCCTGAAGCTTTCTGAGCATCCCAGCTTCTTTAGACTGCTCTATTCTGTTAATCCAGACTCTGTCTAGTGTTTAAATCTTCCTGACTTGCATGAAAAAATTTAAAATCTGTTGTCCATTGCAGTAAGTAATTTTTAGGGTCTCTCAACTTGCTTTTGATTTCTGTTCACCTATCAGAGGAACATTTACTTACCTGCTTTTATGTCTGTTTTGGTCAGACCATATGGAGACATTCAGAAGAAAATAGAAGTATTTTGTTGGATTAGTCACACAATTACTTCTAAAAGAGAAAGCTAAGAGTCATTCCTTGTTTGTGCAGCTCCATTACGTGTGAAAGAAACATGCTTTATTAAAGAACAGGTCAAAGAAAAGGGCATTTCTAATTTCATATCCTACTTTTGGGAAAGTTCTGTTGGTGAGTGGAAAGATGGAGCAAAAAGGTTTTCTGCATCAGAAAGTAGTAGTGTTTGACCCAGCCCAGTGAGTTTTGAACTTCAAAGTGACAATTTTTTTGTTTTACTGAACTGCAGCAAAATGAAAATTGTAATGAGTTTGAAATTCCTTGGAAGAACGAGTAAATGTAAAATGTTTTACATTGTTAAATGCAAATGTAAGATTCACAGTAATTACTAATGTGTATAATTAAATAAAAAAGTATAAAGAATAATGAAGCAGAGAATAAGTATTGCTGCTTCTTTCTCCTTTCTCCTTGCATTTGTTTGTTTTGTTTGTATTTTTTTTTTTAACCTATCCTTTGTTCAAGAAAAAGTGAAAGAAAGGAAGAATCAATATCATGTATTAAACTGGACTGTCTGATCTGCACTGCACAGAAATGATCCAAAAGATCATCTGAATCATCTGAATTTTTTCACTACTCTCAGTGATCTTTAGATAAGGACCCAAGGTTATGCAAAGTGCCTCCCCTGTTATCATAAGGATTTAATGTAGTAGGTAGAAATCCCTTTGAAATTACCATCAATCCTATAATTTAATTCTGGGGAAAAATCTGGGACCTGAACTGAGGACGGTACGTGTAATAAGAATTTATTTGTGTGTGCTCTTCTGATGTTCCTAGAACCAACTCTTTTTTTCTGGAGTAGGATTCAGGTAACATCTTTAGAAACACATTTCTATCATTTCTGCCTAGCTAATTTCAGTTGTCACCAATGCCAAGAGAGCACAATTGATAAACAGCAGAGAGATAATAACAGGCTTTCCAGGCTGGCCTCAGGGGGTCTGCTGTGACTGCTTTCAAACATCTGGGTGAGCAGTTAAACAGGAGGCTGCCTAAAACTGAGCAAGGGTATGTCCTTGCCTGGGCTCTTGTTTTACTTTAAGAAAATCAAGCAATTGGAGCAGCCTGTGAGGAGGGGGTGAGTAGGAGGTGACCTCCTGCAGGCTGGGCCCATCCATACAGCAAAGGGGGATGCAGGACCAGGGAACACCCAGGAGATGGGGATAAAAACCATCACTTCATGACAGAGCTCTGGGAGGCTGACACAGCCCCTGAAGCCAAGGGCTGCCAGGGGACAGGTCAAGGTGGGCCTGAAGTTATGGCTTTTTGGTACTCTCAGGGTCCTGAGGGAGGGCTTTGAACTAACTTGCAATGGAGAGAGTAATGTGGGTGTTAATTTGACTTACAGGACTTTGCCACACATCCTTACAAGGAATCCCTCCTTTATCATGGAATAGGACTGTAGGGAGCTTTGGTGTCCATAGCAACTTCAGGAGAAACTGATTTATTTACCATCAAAATAACACCTAGACAAGGTGACCTCACCCCCCTCCCCCAGAAACCATGCCACTACTGATTAGAAAAAAAAATCAGCTGTATACAGACACCATGCAAAAATCTGAGTTGCTGAGGGAATTGAAGGCAAGTGGTGAGAAATGTGCAGCGTGAGCAGAGGGATCAGGTCAGCAGGACAGGGAAAAACAAAACACCAGTGGGAGCCTGTGCTGAGAGGGATGAAGGAGAATTGATGAGGACAGGACAGGGTCACCTGGAGCATCAGATGTGGAGCTGGGCTGGGTGATTTGTGTTGTGAATCAAGGCCTGCATATTCCTGGATATGACCACCCAGGGCCAGCAGCACCACCCCGTGTGTTCTGCCTCTGGAAGGACACACACTGCTCCTTCCAGGCCGTATGAGCTTCACCATCCCGCGTGGCAGCAGGCTGGATGCAGCTAGCCAAGGGATTGCCTGCTCCCAGGGACTGGCAGAAATGGTGATGAAGTCATGCAGCTGTGATTTTTTTTCTCATGTGGATGCTGTGTGCAGAACCAAGAGGACACCACTTTTCCTCAGGCTGTGGTTTTGCATCCTTGCTGGCCTGGAAAAGGATGTTTTGCCATGTCCAACAAACCAGATGTACCTGAGAGATGAAGGAATCCAGTGTAGATTATGGATTTCAGGGGTAGGAATAACAATGCTGCTTTCCAGAGCTATTACAAAAAATATCTTTAAAACAAAACCAAGAAACCAAACAAAAAGCTCCAAACAAACAGACAAAAACCCACCTCAAAAAAAAACCAAAACCAAAAACAAAACCACCAGAAAAACAACCAAAGCGAAATGAGTCCACTGGAAAGGCAGAAAGGTGCACAGCACACCTGAGGCAATGACAGACACGCACCTAATTATGACTTCATTTAATCTGCAGGGCCAGCAAATCCCAGGCAGCTGTCTGATAGATGGGAATGAACACCCCAGCAGGACAGCCTGGCATTTTCTTCTGAAGAAAAGGAAGCAGGT
Organism: Poecile atricapillus; assembly: GCF_030490865.1. Taxonomy (NCBI): domain Eukaryota; kingdom Metazoa; phylum Chordata; class Aves; order Passeriformes; family Paridae; genus Poecile; species Poecile atricapillus. The sequence continues at coordinate 19,298,575 of NC_081289.1, read as the reverse complement.
TCAGGAAGGAGGAGTAGCTGTGTGCGTCATCTTCTGAAAGACTGGGGCTGAAGGCTGTGGTTAAAATACGCCTTCCTAGAGCAGGTAGAGAAAAACAAGAGATAATAGTCAAATCATTATGGAAAAGGAGGATTTTATGGCTTTCCAAGTTTGGATTATGTCATGCATTTAAAAGAGCATAACATTTAAGAGGATCTTTAAGATTCTTTTTGGTAAAAAGAGCTTCACCCTCACAGAACCAGCTGATATTTTCACATTAAATGTATACGTATGTATATACTTGTACATATATTTTCACACATAATCTGAAATGGCAAAGGCTGCCCAGGGACATTAATAGGGACAGTCATTAATTTATTGGAGTGATGACAGGTTTGTGAAGGGGCCGTTTCAATTTCAAAAAGTTCTTCCTTTTGGAAGAAACCAAATTAATCTAAAATTGTTTTGTTGTTTTGAAATTATTTTCTATGTAGAAATGACTATGACTTGCAGTTTTCTTTCCTTTGAATCTATTCTAAAATAGGCAATAACTTTAAAGGACAATAAGACACAGAACAGCACACTTTCCCTGTCCTCAAATTATATTCTTCATCCTGTCTATCAACAAAAAAATTAAACTGTGTTTAATTTCCCTGCTTCAAGGAAATCATTCAGGATTGACAGCAACCAAACACATTAACCATTGTTAGAACTTAAATCTAGGTGGAGTTTAATGACATTTTCATTCTGCCTCCCTAACTGTTGTTTCGGAGTTTACATTGCTGGATTTTACGTGCATTTTAAAGACAGAAAATTCAATACAATTCATATCAATCATTCCAGTGCCATAGTAAACATAAGGGAAAAAAGAATGCTGCAAATTCTTCTAAGAAGCAAAGTATAAAAAAAAAAGTTTTAAAAATTATTCATCAGTTTATAGGATCTTGATTTATGCAAATGATTGTCCTCTTTTAAGAGTTTACCAAGATTATTCCTTTAGAGTTATTAACCTCTCCTGCATTTAAAGACCATTAATTCCTTAGCTGTTTAAGGTATGATTCCTCACAAAATTTCCTAATTAACTCCTGCACACACTATTAATTTTCATTTATCATCCTTGCAGCTAATTAACTCTCATGTTTATTAAGGCCCTTGGAAGAGCAAGATATATGAAGGGACTGGGGGATTTTATCAATGAATTGGATGAGACAAAATGATAATGAATGTTCTGCTTCAGGTTTTTATTTCAATTACATCATGGTCAATAGCAGTATTGAATAACTGAGTGTAAAACTGAAATCACAACTTGGCCTTCAAACAGCAGCAACTTATTATTTTAAGTAATTCCTCCTAGGACAGTGCATAGAAGAAAAAAAATGAAAGGAAAAAAAAGTTGTGTCAATCCAGAACAGTTTCTTCTAATTTAAATGTTTTGATTTATTGAATGAATGTTTTAATAGGTTTTGGGGTTTTTTTACATGAAAATGGTTGTTTCAAAAAGAAAAGTCAATCTTTCATGCCTTGGCCAAAAGTGTCTGAAACAAAAAAAGTTTTACAGTATTGAAAATTAATATTTGAATTAATATCACAATGCAATACTTTGATAGCTATTAACGGAAGAAAAGAGTTCTTCCTTTTTCTGTCACCTTTTATTAAAATTCAGAGGACTTCATTTATTTTATATATACATATACATATGCATATGCATATACATATACATATACATTTATTTATTTTTCTTTTCTAATTCCTTTGGATATTTTGTTGGCAAGTTCCACTCTTAATATTCACTTTCATTTTTATTTTCAGTATCATAATACATTTTTTCTTAAAATTTACTTACCCTCATTTGATTTAAAAATGAACCCAAGGTTTTTCACAAAACAACCAGCTTTTGTTTTTGCAAAATTTGTTTTTGTCTATCCTAGAGAAGAAAGATTAAATACATGAATTATAAAATGTCCACGAGCAGAATGAAAAGAGAAAAAAACAACTGCATTGTCTTTTCAGTCAGAAAAAAAAGTCTAGAAATAATTTCTTGGAACTTTGGATATTTGAGTCACAGTTTGAACATTTGACCCTGGGTAGCAGCAAAGTGGAGAGCAGCAATCAGCAGCAGTAGAGGCACCTCACCATTCTGCAAGGACCATTCTCATCTTCCTCCAAAAGCTCAGGGAAAAGATTGCTGCTGAGAAGCCTTCCCAAGTTTTATTTAAAATACCATGCCCTCCACCTGTCTGACAGCACTTCCACTTTTCATCTGAATTTCTAGGTCAGAGAAGAGATTCTCAACGATTTCCTTTTGTTTCAGGTGCAGCTCAGCACATCTGAGCATGCACACACCACCAGATAGACACCGTGTCAGTCTCCCAGGCTGATTTACAGAGCAAGGCTCTCAGCTGCACCCTTATCTGCCCACATAAAAGGGCCAAAGCAGCAGACAGAGCCTTCCAAAGCCCGTCATTTATTCAGGGCTGTACCTCTGCAGCGCTGGCAGCGTGGGAGATAAGCTCCCAGGAGTGCCTCTCCAGGCCTGCTCCAGGGGCTGTGCCAGGGTAGGAGATGTGCTGCGGGGCACAGCCTGAGCTCACGATGCTGACAGCATTTCAACAGCACTGTGGTGAGCTCATGGACACAGCAGTAATGTCAGACAGGCCTGGGGGGCTGGAGGAAGAGGAAAAAACAGACATGGAAACTGTAGCTACCAGAGCAACCCAGAAATGGCAGTGTGCAGAAGTGCACTTCACTGCTGTGAATGCTTTTTCACTGAAAATCACTGCTCCACCTCAGTACTTGGTGGTATTTAAAAGATGTGTCTCAGAACCACATTGATTCTGATGAGGTATGCAGAAGAATTTTTTTGCCCCAGAAGAGAGAACCTCACTTTGTATGCAGCTGCTGAAGAGAACACAAGTCTAGAAGAGCAGCTGGGAAGCCTAGGGTTTTTGTCTCCAGTGGGAGTTTCTCTGATTTGTGCAGTCTTCATAAAACATGTGCTTCTATAAAAAAAATTATCAATAATTTTTAAAAACACAAATGCAAACAAACTGAAAAAGATAAGCAGCAGTGGGTAATCTCATGTTTCTATCCTGCATCTGTATTCGATTTCCACAAGAAGTGGAAGAAGTCTCTCAAGAAATCAATTCACTTTACATCATACAGTTCTCTTGAAACTCAACTCCTCAAATTGAGTTCTCTTTGAAATAGTTCAGTGGCATAAATTTTGAATGTTTAACTTCTGTTCTAATTCATATCTGCTATTATAGTGCAAACTGGATTTATTAACAGACTAATATTTCTTGTGCAACTTCTGCCTTTCTTCCAATAACTGATTATGTGCATATGTGCAAGGCTTTCTTAGAAAACCCTTAGATAAGGGTTTAAAGGAATCTCGTGCTCTTTTCAGGAAACAAAACGTAAATGAGTTGTAGTTGCTTCTTCCTGACTTGTTCAGTCAGTTTAAAATGCAGATTAAAATATTAAAGGCAAACCTTTCCGTTAATTAATTAAACTTAAGCACTTTTTGCTTAGTCTCTAATTTAATCAGATTTTCAATCGACAGTACCTTCTGCATAAATATTACGCTTACCTTTTTAGTGTCATTTTAGCTTTGTTAGCACAGTCTCACCAGATAAAGAAGAAATCATTATCTTCACAACCATCCCAAGAGAAACCCATTTCTCACAGGATTCAGCATGCAAAGCCTCCAGCTTTGAGCAAGGCACTCATCATCCAGTAAAAGGAATTCCACAGGCACCTGTGGGTGTAGACATTTGGCAAGGCAGAGCTGCCCTGGGAAGTGACAGGGTCACTCATGTCAGAGCAGCAGGATGGGTCTCCCAAGGACATTAAACACTCGGGTAAGATATTGAGGGAGCACAAACCCCTCCTGGGCAGCGGCCACGGCAGCTCCTGAGGAGCTGGAGCCGGATTTTCAGAGGGAAGGAGCTGCTTTCCCCTCTGAGCTGTGGAGACTTCCCCAGCTTCCATGGCAGGGCAATTACAGAGACAAAGGATGGATGCACGAGTGCAGGCTCTGAGAAATGTCATTTGAAGTGAAACCTCGGTAATAAGAGTCGTAGAGTTTGTACTCCATGGATAACTTGATTATTTTGCTTGTGAGACTCTTTAAAAAAACATCACTCAGAAGTGAGTTTTATGAGAAATTTTATGATGCTAACTTTGTGATGTTGGAGTGAAAATACGAATTCCTGCTTTGCTATGTTGACTTACAGTGATGCAGTCTTTCTGGAAGTATGACACTTTAGGAAGACTTGAAATTGCCTGAGACTTATTGGTGTTACTTCAATTGCATTTGGGATTCATTTAATATTCTTGAGGGGACATGGAGTGAGAGAAATCAGGTTCTAAAAGGTTTTTTTGCCACAATCTGTTGGACTAGAAACCCATTTCACATTTTCAAAGAAATGTTTATTCTCCCACTGGCCTTTGAATTGGGTACTATTGAATTGGCTTTATGGAAAACATTAAATTAAATGTTTAGGAATCTGATTCAACAACAGTAGCATTATTATGAGATTAGGAAATAGTTTAGCTGTTTTTATAAGTCTTTGCAACCAGTGACACAAATGTTCATGCACTCCATCTGAAGAAGAACAGAGAAAGAGACATGAATAAAATACAGTGACAGAAACAGCAACAGTCAGATCCATCAGGGATTTGTGACCTGCTGGGCCCACTGTTTAATACCAGGGAGTTAGACATCTCTTGCCAGCGACAAACTCACTTACTGACCTCACAGTGATACTGTGACAAATATTCCATGCTTTCTTGGCTCAGGGGAGTTTCTGGAGCTCCATATGAATGCTTTGAATCCATATCTAAATAATTTACTGATGAAAAAGTTTTATCAGAAGGCAAAGAAATAGGGGAGGTTCCCTTCTCTGGCCCAGTGTCATGGATAACGCAGGGACAGAGAGAGCTATATGATTTCTACATTGCCTCATGGAAAAAGAACTAACTCAGGAATGTGACAAGATTGTGAACTACACAGATACTATGCAGTTTAATCTTTATTAATTTCCTTCCTCAAACTTTCAGTGAAGGGGAAGATCAAGCAAGACCTCTTACAGCAGGAATAAGATAACACCAAGAACCTCAGGGTCTGACCTAGCTTTGACTTTATGTAATGTCAGTGGCTCACTATGTGGAAGAAGTTTATGTTTTCTACCTTGTTTTTTTGTGTTTTTTTTTTAACTCCCCAGCCCTGTGAGCCCTTAGACTGGCTATATTTCAATTTGGATAGAAGAGGCTACTATGGTAACCCTCTCTGTGTTGCTAGGGCAACCATTTAATAACAATTAGTTCCTTTAAAAGTAATTCACCTTTAATAAAGCATTAAAGATTATACCCAACCCTTCCAAAAGGTGTGAAGGGAAGAAGTTGCACTACCGTTCATAGCAATTAATAAAACAACCTTTGTTCCTTTTGTTTTTTTGGGTTTTTTAAGACAAGGGAGCACAATTGCTCATCTTGTCACACATATTTATGCAACTTGAATCCCATGTACAGTCTGCACAATATTTTTCTGCTTGGAAAAGATACACTCAACTTTATAAAATATTAACAGGGCTGCACCAATTCAGATCTCTCAAATTAGTGTGTCTTCATGTCCTCATGACATTGTGCTCTCCCACCCTTTGGTATGGGAGTCTTCAGGCCCATGACTTAACTGGGCTCTTGAAGCAACTTTCAAAGTCAGAAACATTTTAATTCAGGTCTCTAAGCTGCACAGCTGAGATGTGATCTTCCCAGCATGGGAAATTGCACTCTGTGTATACTCAGTTAAATAACAATTCAACAGTTGTGAAATTTGAGTCTGAATCCATACTAGATCCCTAGTGTATCCACCAGGAATACAGCTTTCATAGAGAATATTCTCTAATCACCTCATCAGGGGTTGGAAGTGAAGGGTGAGAAAACCTTCCCGCTCGTGACATTTTACTTTGGGTCACCTTGGTTTAGTGGCTAATATTCAACAACGCACTTATAACCCTGAACTTCCTCCTTCATGTTCTGGAGCATCTGTATTTCCCTTTAAAAAACTTACCTGAGCTGCCCCAGACAGCCTCTCCTGATCAGCAGAGTGCTTCACCACAAAGCTGAAAAACGATTTTCACTGCCCTTCCTGTAGTGTCCGGAAGATTTTGTGTGCAAGGTGGTTAACATTTCCTGCTTTCAGGAAAGAAGCTCAATCCCTGGGGCTTTGATACTTGCAGGGACTCAGTGATCTCACAGTGGTCTGACATTTCATTTCAGCTAATCCTAAATCCTAGGGAGAATTTCAGATTAAAATTTCATCTGCCTTGTGATTTGAGGTTCTCTTTGTTGTGACCTCAAATGATACTCTGGGCTGCATGGGAGTGCTTAGAAGCCACATTTCTCCCTCCTCTCCCTTACTCATCCACACTCAGGCTGCAGCCAAGGAGATGAAAGCTTGTTTATCTGTCACTCCTTCCTGCAGCCACCTGAGGAGGGAGATGATGAGAAATGGGAAACCCTCTGAAACTGCTGTCCCTGTGGCTCAGATTAGCTGGGGGAGTGCAGAGAAAAGAAATTCCAACAGTGTAAAGGAAATGGGACAGAAAGGAGAAGCACAGCTGAGTCACAACTCTGATGTGTTCAAACACTCTGCTGAGCCCTTCCCACCAAAAAGGTAAAAAGACTCCCAAACCCCACAACCTGAAATTGATAAAATTAGACATAACTCTGGCCTTGTTGCAACACGAGGCTGACACAATTAGCCTTGCAGTGTGATTTCCATGCCTGTAGCTATTATTGAAGACATCCTTTTGAAATGTAACCAAAAAGAAAAATGAAAGTGCAATAATTTTCTAATCACCATCAATTTCTCTATCCTTTCATCTCTCATAAAATATTGGGTAACATCTGGCAAAGAACCCTTTTTTCCTTCCCCTCTGGCATGTCTTTTTAAGTGGCAGTGATGAATCTATCTGGCTGATAGCTGTAAAAGCAAAGCAGATGGCACACTTATCACCCAGAAACCAATCCCACAAACTTGTCCTTTACAAGCATCTCTGGTGAGGAAGGGACTTGCTAATGATAGCAATTAGCATCCCGGAAATACCAAAAAGGCCAGAACTTTGCAGAAAGCACTTCTGATAAACTCTGGGATTGATGCTTCTGATGCCAACCAGGCAATTAAAACCCATTAATGTCTAATGTTAATTCATCACAACTTATCAGGCCCTATGGGACTTTGCTGCAACAATAGCTTGCTATTAAATGCTAAACAAGGAGAAAAAAAAAAGTAGCATTTGATTTTTGTAGCAGTACTGGAATCTCAGATTTTTGTTTATTCCTCTTATTCTATAGGGACATTCAGCATCAAGCTGTCCTGTGTGTATTGTGGTTTGGTGAAAGTCACTCTTTCTCGTTTGAAGTAACTTTTTCCACCAAAGGAGGGGAGGAGCGGTTCACAACAATTTGGCAGGATGAACATTGTGCAGGGAAACTGATTTCAATATCTCTTTGGCCTGTAATTTTATTCTGTAATTGGACTCCTTCTTGAGAAGGATGCAATGACAGGAACAGAGGTGCCTGCTTAAGAGCAGGACAGGGTTTCCAGGGAACAGCAGTTTGCGGAAGGCTAATTTTGGAGTCCTTGCTGCACCCTCCGTAAACAGAGCACTTTTCCTCAATTTGATGCATAAAGGTTACTGATACCAAAAATTAATTTAGAGGATGCAACCTCATGACAAGACTTAATTATTAACCCAATTTTAGCTTCATACAACTCACAAAGATAGTTTTTGTCACAACAATAATAAACTGAATTAACTTTTTTTAATTGAGGAACTCTATCAGTTTCCTTGCAGAGCGTCTCTCTTTTTCAGTGTGTCTCTCAGCCTAAATGACTTTTCCCCTTGTAGGTAGTGTGAAAAGAAGCAAAACTAGGTCTTGTTTTGACAAATGACCCTGGGTTTTGCTCTAGTATTTCTCAGAAGGATAAATCTAGAAAACAAAAATTATAAAGACTGTCTCAAATTCTTGGCAGTTTGAAAGGTGCAGAGCCTTCACAAGCTTCAAGGAGAGTACCAGTTTATTGCTGAGAACTCATATTTAAAAGTGAATGAAAGTTTATATCTATGTAAGTTTATTGCACTGATAAAACATAAATTTCACAACATTTGCTAGAAAAAAATTTGTCCAGTAAAATCCAAACAAATCAGGGAAATCTGTTGTGCGTTCAACTGTGTTTGCTCTCCAAATGTTCATGTTTGAATTTTAATCTGCATGTTATTTTTGCAGTACTTTAGAAGCTTCAAAGACTCATTTTAACCTGAAGATGTTGTGGGGTTGTTGTTTTGTTGTTGGTTTTTTTTGTGAAGGTGGATATTCTATAGTTTCATGTTTCCACACTTTTAAAAGTGAGCTTAAGAGAAAATGAGTACCCAGACACAAAGTAAAGAGCATTTAAATGTACACGTACATATATTTCCCATTTGTCTTGAGTGGTTCAGGTCTTGGTGCAGACCAGCAGTGTGTGGTGGGATTAAAGCAGAGTCTCATCTGCCCTCCTGGCAGACACTGATCAGCTCCCCAGTGGCCCTGGGGTGAGTGAGTGCCTGCACAGATAAGCCAGGAACTGCAGCGGAATTTCTGTCTGATCCCTCTGGCCAGAAAGGTGGTACATGAGTGAGACAACATGTCACACTGTCAGATTTGTTCAGAAGATCAATAGAAGACCTCTGTTCACAAGGCAGTCAATCTGTTACCTTTTGTAAGCAGTAAATTCCCTTAGCAAAGTGTGAAGAACAAGACTACAATAGAAATTCATTTGCTTTGATCACAGTCAGATCTTGGCATTTAGTTTCTGTTTTGAGGATAATAATTCTGAATGGTTTGATGTTTTCCCCCTGCCGACCTATAATATTAAAAAGGCACTGTAAGTATAAGAACAGAAATCATTCTAACTTGAAAAATGTGAAATTCCAGGCATGTGCCTGGACATCTTCTTAAGGCATGTTTGATGCAGCTTTGTTCTTGTTCATTGTCTGGTTGGATGATCTCCTTATGATGAAGAACCATAACTCTGGTCTCCCTTTTCTTAGTAAGAGGAATCTGACCTTGGAGGTTTAGCAGTGCAGACTGTGGGAATCTCAAATAACACAAGCATGAACAGTAAGGCTCATAGAACCTTACAGCATCTTGTTCACAGCATGTATTGATGATGTGTTTCAAAATCATGAAGGAAATACTTCGTCTTTCACGTACTGCTTGGCTGATTAGCCCATTGTTTTTCATCATATGCTGTCGGACTATGGTTTTGAATAGATTTATTCACATATATAAAATAAAAAATACATGCAAAAAATCCCAGACAGTGTTTGTCCCAGCTGTCTGCTGCACTCTCAGCTCATCTTTCTGCTTTGATTTGAAGAACATCTGGCAGAAACTGATTGTCAGCAGCTTGTGAAGTAAATAGCACCAAAAACATCGGAAAGGATCACAAGATAATATAGATGAAAATGGCTGATTGAACAACTACAGTAAAAATGGATGGGGAAAAGAACTGTGAAACCATTGAACTATAAAAAGGAAGAAAACAAATATTAGGTTTGCAGGTGTTCCAAGTCCAAGATGAATAAGTTTTGCAGTTTCTTTTTCCATCTCTGTGTACTGTGCTGGCAAACCAGAGAGAACAGATATTAAAACAACCTAGATTCCAGATTTGTTGAGCTATCTTATTTCAAGATCAAGTCCTGAAGTCAGAACTGAATGAGACCAGGTGAGGAAAACACTGGATACTGTCTGAAAACATTTTGTCTTGTCTCCTGTAGTTCCAGGAAGAGATATATGGAATTATAACCCCAAGACTACTTAGCTTCTGTTTTCTGGTTAATCTTCTCTGTTTAACTGGGAAAAAACAAAACAAAACAAAACAAAACACTGAGTGAAAGAGGTAACAAAAAGAGATCAATGAGTAAAGGAAAATTTCCAGGCATTAGGAAATAAAAAGCTGGTAACAGAGCAATAGAATAAATTAAAAGGCCATTTCATAAACATGGAAATAAATGTTTTTTATCTTGTGAAGGAGTAACACTGCACATAATGAATTCCAATGCGAATGCAAAACACTTTAGAATGGGTGAGAACTAATTTTCTAAGTGACTTGTCCCCAGTGTTCTTTTTTATTCAGTTTATTCTTACAGCAGAGGTTCTGCTACTGCATTAAAGTACAGATCAGCTGTAGTCAAACAGCAGTGTTTTGTAAGGGAGTGCATTCACCTCCTTTTATTTTTGCCTCCTTTTTGTTCTTCTCTTGTGAAAATTGGTTTTCCTACTTTATGTATTTTCTGGTTCACTTACTGCATTGCTAAAATATTGTTACTAGCTTCTTTGGTTCATTTTATTTAGCCCCCAGTCTTCCCCTCCTCTGTTATTTCATGTAAAAATCAGTGGCCAAATCCTATTATTCCCATTATTCTGCATGTTCAATTTCCTGTTTGCACTACCATTTCCATGACACAGACTGTTGTTATTGCTAAATGAAAACAATAAGACATCTTTATCACTGTTGAACTGTCTAATAACAACAACAGTGTTTAGCAATTTTTACTGCATACTACACCAGATGGGAACAATTAAAATTTAAAATTTAGCAATTTTTACTGCTTGCTACACCTTGACCCCTATAACTTTAAAAAAATAATAAAAAAATGTAAAATATAAACATTTTCACTCACTGCCAAAAGTAATGGACATCGCTGTGGATTTCCCACAGAAAGAGCTTCCAAGTATGGGACTTGTACAAATAACATCACAGCACTCAGCAATATGGACTGTCTCATGTCAAGATGTTATTTCACCTGACTCTGGGATGCTTTTCAGGTATATGGAGGGCACTTTTGCAGAAAATCCAGTTGCACTTTGGAGACTGTTTTAAGCCATTGGCATTGAATCCATAATCTGTACAATTTTTGACATGGCAAAAAAAGTACTAATACAGATTGATCCCTTGGTAGGGAGAAAGAGATTTTTCTGAAGTGAATCCCAACCTAATTCTCAAGGGAGAAAAATGTATGGGTTTTAAAATAGAGATGAAAAAACCAACAATCTAACAAACAAATTGAACATTACTAAATGACTGCAGAAAAATTAAATGAAGTACTGGTAACAGTATAATGTGGTTTCACAGTCTAATAACAATTGTAATATTTAAGTTAGTCTTCATAGTTTACTGGTTCCTGTAAGAACAGTGCAAGTATATTTCTTAGAACTCAGATGAAGTCTTTGGTGGGGGACTTCATAAATACTTGAATTTTCCTGATTTTTTTCAACACTTATGTAACACGGACTTAGAGAAATCGGTGAGTTTGGAGCTGTATACACTGCTTATTCCTATACCTATATTCCTATACCTGGTTGTTATTCATTTAATTACCTTTAATCTAAATGAGAGGCTGATGGAGCAAAGTGGTCTGGTAGTCACCCTCAAATCGTTTTTCAAAAGTGCCTTCTCCTGGTTTGCCTTTTGTTCATCCTAAGTCATATTATCTTCCCATGAGAGAGAATGTTTTTGACTTTCTAAGAAAAAAAGTGGCGAAAGAATTAATAAGATGTCAGCAAAGCCTTTTTAAGTCTGAAATATTTGTTTAAAGTATTCTTTTGAGCCTGAGGATAAGATTCATTTCAACCTCCAGCTCAAAAGGTTTATATTAGAGTAATAACAGCCACAAAAATAATTTCCTTCCCCAACTACCTGCTGAGGACAACCTCTTGATAAAATTTCTTAGAAGAAGATTTTATCAAGAGAAGTTTTACTTCCAGACTTGTGATTCAGTTTTACAGCTCTATTCACAGTTGTTGACAAGAGGTGTCTATGCCACAGCATGTCTGAGAGACTGAATAGACTAGCTCTTGTTTATGGCTACTGGAAACATACATAACAATTATTCCTGTAATTTTTAATTACTAACTTTGCTAATATAACTGCAATATGATATCTGCTGTCTTTCATAACACCCTCTGAAGCACTCTGTGCTCCTGGGTCTTCCTCCCTATGTAAAGGCATTACAGTGTGTCAGTAATTTCAGTCATTAAGGTCTCAAAGTTGAAAAGCAAAGCTGAAGTGTGGCCGGACTCCATTTTTTCCCCCCTTAGCTTTGTCTTCTAGTATCACTAAAAGGTTCCTGTATAAAGAAAGGTCTTGATCTGAACTTGAAGAGTACCTGGGGTTTTGATTCATTCAGACATTTTTGGCAATGACAGCACCAGAGTCAGGGATCTTCAGACAATTTCAGAAGGAATAAAGTATTGCTTGCTGTTCTTTTAGCATGTCAGGTGGGAGGAAAAAAACCCCAAAATGTCAGCAATTATTTTAATAAACTTTATACTCCTGGTAAAAAAGGTGAGGAACCATCAGCAGAGGATGAGGCCAAGCTGACACATAGCTCAACACCACTACTTACTTACCCAGGGCTGCCTTAATTTTCTCTGACTGCTTACTTGATGTGGCCAGGAGAAAAAAAAAACAAAAAACAAACAACTGCAAAATCACATGTAAAGCATTGAAAATATCCTAGCAAAACCCACACTCACCCAGACTTGTTGCATCTGATCTTTCTAAGCCAGGTTTGATATCAATGGGACTCTGCAATTTTGAGGGTTTAAAGCTGCTGCCCAATAGATTGCTTCTGGAACAGCTTCATAAGTAAATAATTTTATGGTCACTGCACACAGCTGGTAGTGTATCATCAGCTGCACCTACAGCCAACTGTTCACAGCTTACTAACAATATACCCAATACATCTTGATGATATTGGCTATATTAAAGCCATCTACCTGGACAACCATAGCCTAATATGACAGGTCTTTGGAAAAAAAATTCAGGGTTCATGCTAGATAAAGGGTGCATGCAAGTATTGAGGATTATTCTAGCAAAAATCATTGCCAAACAAGCAACTAGTTCCAGTGCTGAAAAGGTCACCGGCAAATGAAATGTTCTTTAAAGGATTATGCAATTCCTCATATGGGTTTTAATACCAATTTACTGAGCACTGCCTGCAGGTTCACAGAGCTTTAGATCAGATTTTCAACTTAGTAATGGATAGAGATCTATGTCACTTCTGCAGCCAGAAACTGCTTCAAGTAGAAAGGGGGAAAGCAACATGAAATGAATTCTGTGGGCATTTATCTCCACAGAACCAGTGCTTTCAGCACAGCATTACACTGGGATTGTCCTCAACGTACAACAAAATCAATACAGCCCTGACCTTTCCCATGCCTTGGATGGTTTGTGGTGTTCTGAGGGTAAAGATAAATAAACAGATGCCCTCAAAAGATGGTAAATGGCTGCCCTCTGTCTCTTCTGAAGATATAAAAGAGCTTTACCATTAACATTTCATCTCCTCTCACTTGGTAAAGGGTAGAAAAGCAAAGCTAGCACATCTTACTTAATTAAGAGTCCAGTCTACCAGCCAAATAGCTTGCTCAATCCAGAAGTTCAGAATTCAACCTTTGGGTTAAGTTGCATGTAATACATAGAAGACTATACCGTATCTCAAATTAGAAGAGCTGGTTGCATTTTAAAACAATTTTTATGTTAAAAAGGAAAAAAAAAAAAGTTCTCGGGTTTTAATTAAAAGTTTGTAAAAGGTCATTTACAGAACATCTTGCACACACTGTAAATGAAACTTTAGAATTTAAATGAGTAGCTTTTATTTCCTGTTGTAAATGAGAATATCCTTATTGGTTATAAATTTTCTTTTTCAGGGTATGGTTTGAGCCTCAAGCTCTTTACCTATGCAGGTCAATCATATGTTAGATTCTTGGAAATATCTTTATTTCATTATAAAGTAAATTAATGCTGGGCCTCTAAACCCTGTCCTGTTTACAGTCCTTCTCTTATATAATTTTATTATTGATTAAGCTGATTCTCCTGTGCACTAAACATCAGTTTTGCACATATAATCCATAGTTTTCATTCCCTACTGTGTTTTTTCCATTCACACCCAGCTGCCTTTTCCCTAGTTAATGTAATGGATTTGCATACTCTAGTCTCAAATTTTGTAGAAGGTTTGATGTTTTTTTGCTGCTTTCTGTTAGTTCCATATTCCAAGATGTTTGAATTCACTTGATTATCATTTTTCTTAAAAGAATAAAACTGTGCCTGTCTCCCTTTCCTTAGAAATGCAAGTTTAGACATTTAGCATTTTGGCAATGTCTCCTTCCGTCAATAAATTCCCTCTGACACCTGGCAGAGGCTTTGCACTCTTTCTCCTTGCCCTATTGTTACTGTTGTGCTTCAGAAATATCTAATTAGGTATTTGAGATGTATTAACATCTTTGTTTTGTCCTTCCTCCTAACCTCTTTCTGCAGCTGTTCCCTGGTCAGAGCTCCACTTTCCTTCCCTGGGTTTTGTGCTCTGTGATTTGGGCTGCACAGTCTGGCACAGTGGCTCTGTAGGGGAGTCAGCACAGGCTGAAATGTGAGTGTTTCTTCAGTGCTGAGCATTTTCCCTGCCTGTGTCTCTGCACAACAGGCATTGGAGCCTGCAGCTTTAGTTTTGACTTTGCAGACTGTATCTAAGCACTGACCTGATTTACAAAATTTCTGAATGCCCACTTTTCTACAAGGGACTCCAAAGTCACTCCTGGCATAGCTGCAAAGTTGGCACTGGGAGAGGGGATGGGTATGTCCAGATAACAAACATGAAAATATTGCTTTTGGAGCCATGCATCCCACCAGCACCTACTGGGTTCCCAATCCTCCAAGGAGCCATGTAACTACAACCTTCCAAATCCCAGCTTTCCATTCCCAGTCCTTAACTCTGGGCCTGCAGGTAAAGCTTGCAGAATGCCAGATGACTCAGGATCCTCACTGCAGTCCATATTCTCTGCTTTCTGCCTGCTGATTGCTGGATCAACACAAAAGGTGTTTTTTTCTCCCTCCACTGATTGTAGTGCTTCTTGCTTGTTTGATTAAGAGGTAAAAATTACTGAAAAAAAGCAGTACTGAACTGTCTCACAATGCTGCTAATGCTGCCTTAAAGGTCCCCTCAGACACAAAACTGGGCCTTGATTCCTTTCTTGTCAGTCTCTACTAGACAGCAAATTGTGAGATATTTTCACACTATTTGTTTGTAAAGTAAAACTTGAATCAAAGTTCACAAGCTTGGGGGACATGTCTTTTATCATAAGCTAGTTTTTATCATAAGATAATTATTTATTAATCAATATTGCCTTTTATTTTCAGTGTTTATATTGGAAGAAATCCAGATTTCTCTTTTGAACAATTTTCACATTTTTTGCACATCACTTGCACTAAAAATATTTTATTACCTACAAAAATAAGTCTGCTTTTGTATAGTCCTTGCAATTTTTGAATACAAGTGACTGTGAAACACCCATTAATTTCTTTGCATGATAATTCTGAAGGCTGTGACCTATTACTTTATGTACTTTCATGATAAGAAATTAGAGACCAAATTACTTCCTACAGAACTGGCAGAAGGGCCAAACAGAAGCTATTTTGTGAGAACTTTTATGAGTGTTTATACAATCACTTGCACATCAAACTCTATGTGTTTGGGGTTTTTTAACTTTTAGAAGACTGCAACATTAATTTTTTTTTTGTTTGTTTTAAAAATTATTATTTGTTGCATTAGGATAACTCTTGAATGTAGTTAACAGTAATTTAACGCTTTTGTAAAATCCTTCCAATTATAACAATAAAATTAAGCCCCAAACCTATCTCTGCTCTTCTTGTGGCATTTTTCTCTCATTGTACTACTCTCATGTTGTCTGCAAATTACAGAAATCCTGGAGCAAAACTCCTGGTATCCCTCTCTCAAGACAAACATGCAAAAGTAGCTTAATACTCTGGAAGATCCTGGGTACAATTTCTGTGCCATGATAGGGGTATCTTTCTATTTCTAGAAACTGTAGTAGGACTCTAGAAAAGCAGTTTAAAGAGTGAACATTTAATTGTGCATGGATAAAATCCGGGAGGACAGAACCTTCCAAGGCGACAGTCTGTGAATTGTGGCTGCAGAATAGATGCTGTTATTGAGAATGAGATTTTCCCAGTGCTGAAAGACAGCCTCAGAGATCCAGATGCCTCTGGAATCTTAGACAAATATCCAAAAGAAAAATCTCAAAAATAACCACAAGTCTCTCCTACTCTTTGTCTTTAGATAATCCCAGAATTCAGTTATTTAGGCATTATGAGCGCTGTCTAAGGAATCTTTTAATAAAATATCTATTTGTGAAGTATTTTCAGTTAGACTGAGATCTCTTTACACTATTTTTACATCTTTTTTCCTCTCACTTCCTGTATTTAGGAGCTCTGCACAAATTCCATACGACTCTTCAAGAAAATGATGTGAAATATGTTACAAAGGACTAGAAAGGAGGAAGGGACAGCAGACAGTAATGGAAAGTGACTCTGAAAGAAGTCAAGTACCTATGGGAAATATATGAGAATAATTTGAAATAATCCTGGGCATTTATTGGTTCTGAAAATACCCAGGCAGTGAAGAAAAGTGGGCAAGCTTGGGGAGGTTGTGAAGACATGCAGCTCACTTCTGAAAACACAGATTGTCACCACATTCCACATAAGACAGGTGAGAGCTTGTTGTTACTCACAGGAAAACACATTCCCACCTCAAGGAATTTGAGCACCACTGTTTTCCTCCCCTGCCTTCTCCCTTTTGAGTCAGTTTTGTACCCACCTCAGTTGCCATTAATACATTGTGAGTCACATTTCATTCCAAATATAGACTCCTGAGCAATGGATGTGAGATCCCAAAATACTAAGATGACAAACACTTGCTAATACAGCCTAGATTAGATATTTAATCTTAAAATATTTCCTTTCTCTGTGTTATATATGAACTGCAGTAGAACAGGACAGAGTTGTGTTTTCATAATGATTTTTTTTATTCTATTCCCTTGTGCTTTCTCTTAATACTGGCTTCCTGCTGGATTTTTCAATGTTTTTCTAAACATGACTTTTGATCTTTGCAGTAGTTCTGAACTCATGGCTTTCACATCAAACTGAGTCTCTCTCTACTCCTCTAGGCAAAAATGCACTCTGTAATATTTTCCTATTGTCCTGCCACAAAGAGCCTTGGTCATGAGGACTCTCAAAGGTGTCAGTCTGCAGTGACCCCTTGACATTTGTTTTTGACAATCACTAGGATATATTTCTCTTTAAGCAGTTTTCATGAAAAGTCTTCAGCAAGTAGCTCACCTAAGGACTTGGAGAAACCTGCTGACCTGCCATCACCTGTCTTTCCCTCCACTCTTTAGAGTTTTGCTTTCTTCAAATTCACTCTTCCTCCTGATTTCCCTTTGATTCTCCTTTCTCTGTTAACATAATTACTTGTCAAGATTTTTTTTGCTCATATAAGCATTTTCTCTCCTGCCCCATTTCAGCTTGTGATGGAATCCAATTCTTTTTCCCCTTGGTCTCCTTTCTGGACTTAGGAGACTTGTGGAATAAATGCCACAAAACATTTACTACACCTTTTCTATCTTTCTTCCCCAGTTAACAGTTCTCCTCACATTTAGTGGATTTTCTCACCCCAGTCATCAATCACCTTGTCACCGTCTTTGAGAATCTCCTCACTGCAGCCAGCATTTTACTGATTCCATAAATAGTCCTCTCAGCCTCCCAAGAGCAACCTGATCAAAGGGAAGGCTTTTGCATTGCTTTTGTCTTCCTATTCTAAAACAATTACATTTTCCTCTTAAAAGCTTCTTGACTGTCTTTTGCCCATCTCCTTTAATTGTTCCAATGGCCTCACCTTGCAACTTGTCTTCCTTGCACTCTTTTTATCTTCCCTTTTCACTGCTTTCACTACCGAGAGGAGCTTCCTGGCATGTCTTACCTCACAAATGCATCTTTGTCTTTTACCTCTGAGACATCCCTCTTCTACATCATTGCAGATTCAATTGATCTATCTCTTGGGTTTGCAATCTAGGTTTAATCTTTAATTTAGAGTGCTTCTTAACACTGACGTGTAAGACCTATTTTTAAACGTGACAGGTTCTTTTTCAGTGGTGGTGGTGGGAGCTTGCAGAGCACTGCAAAGGTTCATTGTCCCTTTAAATCCTTAAGGCTTTGCCATCTCACAATTCAGTTTCTGTGGCATCACGTTGTCCCTGTCAGAGGCACTTTTGTGCTGCCAGTGTGCATGTGGCAGGCTGCTGCTAAGGTCATTTTCCTAGTCCATCACTTTGACTTTCACACTCTGCAATTGCTCTCACCTTCTGGGTTGTATCAAAGAGAGTACTTTTTTTTTTTTTAATTTTCCAAGCTCTTTGGGTCTTACTGCAGTATCAAGTTGACATTTCCCTCCTGCAGGTGTTTTGTGAGGCCAACTTTCATCACACCCATGTTAAATTCTGAACTTCATGCATTCAGGCTTCCAGTGACACCCTCACCTACCTTTTATTTCTTACAGCCTTCCCTGAAACTCTGGTTATTCCTTTTAAAACCACTGCTTAACAGCCATTCTTCTGTGATGAGGTGTTCAGAAAAGTGGGGACTGCTGGGATTTGGGTATATTCTGAGATCAGAAGCCAAGCACGCCCACAAATTTTGCCTCATTATTTTCCTTTACTCCTCTCATCTGTTTCTGTCCATCTGTTTTGTCATAAAGTTTAATTCTAATCACTCTGAACAGAAAAAAAGATTTATATGTTCACAGCAGCAAACCTACAGCATTTGACACACCAGGATCCTAAACTGTGGCTAAAACTCAAAGATGAAGGCTAGTGGATAATGTAAACAAATAAAAGTAGATGTGATTATCAGAATAATTTTACCAATATTTTATTGACAATGCCAGTATTCATGATCTTTATTTTTTAATTATTCATGTAATTTTCACAGTAGTTTAGAAATATTGATGTTGGGGGTTTTGTCACAACAAACTAATCACCATTAATTTCTGTGCATGAACCCTGGCAGAATTTTGCTGTCAACTGCTCATGAACATTTTCTCTAAAACAGTCTGTAATATTGTGACACAACAAGTGTTAAAAGGACACATTAACATTCCTGCCAATAATGGCAAGAGGGAGTTAATCCATATGTTGATATTCTGTCAGTCAAAAGCAAACTAAAAAATAAATCAGTATTTAGGCAAAAAATAAGGGGAACATTCCTTATTTATTTATTTTATTTTTTTCATTTGCTTGTTTGGCTGTTGTTCTAACCCGTGGCTTTCTGTACCTAGTTTGCATAAAAATAAAAACCTTAGCTCATGGTAGACATGATGCGGTCTACATGTTAGGAAGGCAAATAAATTTGCTTCTCTTTTTCTGAAAGCTCTTGTTCTTTTTGTATGGTCTAATATTAGGAAGCAGAAAGAATAACAGGTAACTTTTCTCATAGCCTTTATACACAGGTACTTTTTCAGCTCAAATTTCAGGGGCAGAGGTGTATTAGGGACCCTGACTACAATGGAAAACTAGCGGAGCAGAATTTTTAAAACTAAACTGTCCTACTGGTTATATAAAATGTACTGTACTTTTTTAAATTTTAATTTTAATTTGTAATGTCAGGATTTGAAATTCTAGTTTTTCTGGAATTTCTCTTTCTCTCTCTACATGGCTACCATGTTCTCCTAAATTGAGGTACTGAATTTCAAGGGACACAATCATGTCTTTAAAAGATTTGCTGAATTGAGAACACAATTTTATTCATGACGAGTTAAGATAATCTTTTCTCTGTGTGCCCTGGTTAACAAGGTATTTTGATAAAATATTCTTCTCATGTATAACGTCAGAGCCCCTAATGTTTCTAGCCTCTGAAACAATTTCTAGAGCAGATAATGAAAGTTGGTGTCTGCATGTCATTTGTGCCTTTGAAAATGTCCCCTGAAGCCCAGTGATATGGTGGAGTGCTGTTTTGATACTGAGTGCTTAGAAGAACAGCCAGTTAATGGTTTGACATTTTCTAATCTGGATGCATGAGATAAGTCATAAAAGAAAACCCAGTGAGCTCACTATAATGGAAAATATCAAATAATTTTGTCTTTTATCCAACCAGGTGTTGTACAAAGTTGGATTTGGCACTGCATTACTTAAGTAACTTTGGAAAGTACTGTCTGTTTCACCTTAATTTGTATATGTATATATGAGCGCTCTAGTGAATGTCTCTGCTAACTCCACTGTGCTGATTCAATGACAGTGTTTAAACATCTGTACTTCCTAATGGTCAGAAAAACAGGGTACAGCCATTGCCTTGAAAAAATCCTGAAGAAATTAGCCTGACCGCTTCTAGCTTGCATAATAAAAAAATAATTCTAATTTATAAAAAACCCATATCTATCTTTCTGCATTAATTCTTCGCAGGCTTTCTTGGACCTAGGAGTTCCTAAGGAGAAAGTATGATTTGCTCTTGATGTAAGGAAAAAACTGCTGCAATTCCTCTTCCCCATTCAGCCTGTGACTGTATTTGACACTCATGCCAGTATTTCAAATGTGACAAAGTAAGCTGTAATAAATCCTAAACTGAGAAGATACAGACAGATGTGATTGCATACAAAGTTTCATCTTAGTCTCCTCAGGCACTGGTAGGAGTTCTCCTCGATGACTTTTGAATTGTTAGGCAGAAACAAGAGAAATCCTGAACCCAATTCAGTGGTGAATTTCCTGCTGACCTCAGTGAGGACAGATTTTCTCTCTGGGACTTCCCTCTCAGAAATCACCATACAAATCTGCTCTATCTACTTCCCTCTGAGAAAGGAGGCAAATCATCTCCTCAGTGATCAGCAGCAGCAGCAGAAGAGATCTCTAAGGTCAATTTTATAGAACTGTTACTAATTTACTTCTTTCTGTTGGACCCCTGATATGAAGGCAAATAAGATCCATGCCACTTATTGGGTGGAAGGCAAGAACTTGTTTGTGTTGTGGCTGTTATTTCAGGTAGTTTTTGACTGATATAAACGAGAATGCAATGGAGAACATATAGAAAAGTAACAAACAATACAGCCCTCTAATGGTAAAAATGAATGTTAACATTTCAAAGAATAAATAACAATTGGATGAGATAAATATATTTATAAATCACAAAAGAAAAAGTACTGCCCATAATCCTTCCCGTGGTACTATGAAGATCAACTGGACTAAAGTAAAGAAGATGGTAAATCCAAAAAGCGGGTAATGATGAATCCCAGAGCAGAGCAAAAACGTGTATCCCTGACCATGAAAGGCAGCAGAGCTGAGAGGGACAGGAGAAGCAGCAAGGATGCAAAGCTTGCTCTGTGACTGCTTTCCACAGCCACAGAGCTCACAAACTGGCACTGTGCTTTGGGGGTTCCTTTGCCTGGTTTCGAAAATGGAAAATCGGTTGCTCCACTGGGGACATTCATCCTTCCTAAGCTGAGCTGGGGTGTGACTTCCACCTGAATCCTACTCCTGAGTGCTGAGGAATGAGCCTAAAGCTGCTTTTGTCACTGACTGTACTTACGGTAGTGCCCTACAGTTTCCAAGGCAGTGATCCTGTGGTGCAAGTAAAGCAGCAACTGAAATGAATGGATTTTATTCTCTTCATAAATGTAACAAAACACAGTTGAGTTTGATTAATTAAAAGAGGAGATAGCTGATCACAGGTGCCACACTGGGAGAGGGTCCTGGCTCTGTTCTTCAGCCAGATCTCTGAGCTGTTTCCTTCTAATGCATGCTCAGTTTTTCCCTTGTGAATACCCCAGGGTGAACAGAAGATGTGTGAGGAACTGGTTGAAGAGGTTTACTAATAAAGTTGTTTATGCTGAATTATTTCTGTTGTTATGTGGGGGGAAGCCCTCAGGTTTAGGGATATATTTCTCCCTGCAAAGCTTTCTGCTTGTTTTCAATTTCATGCCTTTTGCAAGGGACTATCCCTAAATGAAGGACTGCCATCAGTAATGAAGTTCTGGCTTGCTAACCATCAAAGATGAGAGCCTCATCACTATCCCAATAACTATGTTCTGTTCTCATGCCATTACAGCAGTCTCTACAAGTCTGACAAGATGACATGGAAACACAAACCATTTCCCCTCGTTCCTCATACTAATGAATGAGGAGTTTAATGTAATTTCTTTTTAAATCCAGACCTTCTACTAGAAAGCTTACAGCTGGGTTGGAGCTGGCCAACACAGACTCAGTGTATCTTATAAAGATATTATACAAATTCCATGAAGCCCCCTTTTTTCTCCTCCTGGCTGCTATGGCATTCACAGCTCACATCTTATAAAAAAGGCCTTCCTTTCCCTTGTCTTTGTGGAAGAGAGCACTGATCCCTCGCTGATATAACTAGGTGCTACTACTGTGAAGATATATACCTGAATAAAAGGCTAAACTCTGCTCTTAGAGCAATCAGTAAGTAGAGATGTTTCCAATTTGGACACTGTTTTAAGAAATTCCTAGTTTCAGCTGAAGGTATAATTTACTTCCTATATGATATAAAATGTTCAGGGCTGATGTATCTTACAGAAAGTTTGTTTAGGCTGCTCTTTGCATCGAGACATTTGTGTGAACCCTGATTATTCTGGGTGCTGTTACAATTAGAGCTGCACATTGAATCTCATAAGCTTTACAGAAGCTCTATGTGTAAACTGTGACTTAACAAGATGAATAGGTTTCCATAGGAGACAACAGCTTTTGACTGCTTTACACCTTTTCTAAAATGGGAAGAGACAGCAAATACTGTTATAAATTTAATTAGAAGTAACTCCAGAAATAAATCCATTAAATCACATCAATGGCAATTCGGTGCATTTTTCAGCTACTCAGAGTTTGAAGTAGAAGACAGTCAGGCTTCTGCAAATCACTTACTATTAATATAATTTTTTTCATATTGTAACTCAAAAGAAATCCAGGCCATATATATCATATTTATTCAAGTGAGTGATACTAACAGTGACAAAAGTAGAAATGGAATTTCTCAACTTTGCCACAATATGCCCCATACCATACATGCATATGGTGACAGGACAAGGGACAATGGCTTCAGACCAATAGAGAGCAGTTATTTGTGAGAATTTCCTTGCTGTGAGGGTGGTGAGGCCCTGGCACAGGGTGTCCAGAGAAGCTGTGGCTGCCCCATCTCTGTGTTCAAGTGTTCAAGGCCAGGCTGGATGTAGCTCTGAGCAACCTGGTTTGGTGGAAGGTGTCCCTGCCCATGGCTGGGGGTTGGAACTGGGTGATCTTTATTGTTTCTTCCAACCAAAACAACTCTATGATTCTGTGATTCCATATCTTACACTCCTGCTGTTTCCTCTGCTGCAGAGCAAGATGTGGAAAGTACCATGGTTTACATGAAATGAAAATAATTTTTCATTTTTATGAA
This sequence comes from Poecile atricapillus, assembly GCF_030490865.1. Taxonomy (NCBI): domain Eukaryota; kingdom Metazoa; phylum Chordata; class Aves; order Passeriformes; family Paridae; genus Poecile; species Poecile atricapillus. Next base: position 19,275,267 of record NC_081289.1, on the reverse strand, counting down.
AGTAATTCCTTAACTGTTTATCTGTGAACTTCGAGATGGGATGTGACAAAATAAAGTATCTAAGGAAATAGTAATGTAATTTAAATTATATGTCCAGGTCCTACCATTGACAGTCTAAGTAAACTCTTTTCTTAGCTTAGTAGGATAAAACTGATTAGTCCTAATTGAGTTTGCAGTAGACACGGTCTCTTTAATTAATCCCTTGTGTAACAAGGTATTTTTCTGAATGAAATTATCTGCTGTGTGTGCAAACATGTTTGATAGGAGCAACTGTGCTCACTGAAATTCTTAATGCTTTGAAATATAGATGGTACCATGGAATTAATTTTGTATATAGACACCAGTGGAACTTTGAGGCAGTAATTTTACAAGCACGTGAGGACAGGTGGATACTACTAGATCTGAACTAATGATTTCTCATATCCAGCAAAATAATGGATGCTACAAGAGAAAAAAACCCCTCCATCTAAGGAAGACAGCCAAGACCCTAAAATAGTACCTGCAAAAGGGTTCACCAGAATTAATACACACAAGCAGAGGCCAAATCTCAAACCAGCCCTCTGCTATTTATCACTTTAGCCTTCCCTGTCATCAGGATGTCACAGACTCACTGCTATGAACTCAGGTCCATGTGAATGAACATTTTTCTCACCATCAGTTCAGGTCTGTTGAATGAAGAGGGAGTCTGGTCCAAATCTAAGAGGGTGGAAAAGAAAAGGAAAGGTGTTTAATTGAGCCTGTGGCATCTATCCTCACTCTGAGAGAACAAACATGCCGAAGAAAAGCAACAAGGAGAATCTGGGGAACTACAGGCTGGTGAATCTAACCTCAGTTTTTGGTGAGATTTTGCAGTAAATTCTTGTGTAAACTATTTGCAGGCACACAAAACACGAAAAGTGATTATGAGCAGCCAGGATGGATTTAGCAATAGAAAGCACAGCTGATCAACTTGATTTGTTTTCCATGAGGAGATGACTTGATCCATGCACAAGCAGCCACAGCAACAGATGTTGTTTACCCTGACTCCAGGAAGAGTGTCAGCGTGGTATTCCATGATGCTAAACTGAAGAACTGTATTTTAGATAGATGCAGTATAAAGTAGAAAACTGCTGGATTTTTTTTTTTTTCTGGTCTAAAAGGCTGATGGTCAGAGGTTTAAAATCCAACTGGCAGCTGGGTACCGATGGCACCTCTTTGTAGTTGGCACTGATATTATTTAAAATCTTCATTAATTACTGGCAGTGTCAAATACCCACCCAATGGGCTGCCAAACAAGAGCATTTTGGGAGAGTGGTTGATATACTGGATAGTAGGGCAGCCATTCTGGGGGACCTTAATAGCCTGGAGATGTGGGTGAAGAGGACTAGTAATAATAATTATTATTATTATTTGTTGATAATTATTAGTCAATAATTTCAACAAGGACAAATGAAAGTCCTGCAATAACCACACAGACTTGAGTAAACTGGGGACTGGACAGCTGAATGGAAACCATGAAGGAAAGGACTTGGGAGTTCTGGTGAACAAAAAACTGAACACTAAGCTCCTGTGTTCTCCAGTGTGCTCCTGTGGTGCCAGAAACTGCAAACTGGATTTTAGTAGTGGGATCAGAGACAGCACGTGGAGGAGGAGATTATCTCCTTCTTGTTTCCGTAGCACATTTTTTGTGCAACACTTTATTCTGGTTAAAAGCTGCAGGAGTATTAAAAAAAATGTGACCTAGATGAAGAAAAAAGTGTTCTTACAATCTCATGACCCAATAGAAAAAGTACCTTTAATTTGAACACTTTTCTCCTTCATATAGGAGATCCCTTTATTTTGGGGGAATCTTTATGTTTTACAGTGAGGAGACTAGTTATGAGAGATTCTAACAAACAAGGAAAAATGGGATTTTGTCACAGAACCTCAGACCTGCATCATGATCAGCTTCTGGATCTCTGGATTGCATTTACTGTTTAGGAAAGTTAGTGGCAAGGTTCATCAGTGCTCCTGCCATGGTCAGAATTCCTCTTACTGTGGGTAACAATAGTATTTTTTCCAGTACTATTTTCCCAGAATAGTGTCTCAATGACTTATTTCAGATATGCTTGCTCCCAAGCAAATTTTGCAGCTTTCTTTCATCTGTCTGATTTTTCCTTCCCTGTCTGGACTTCTAGTCTACATTGGGTGCATGTTGAAATGACTTTGTATTTTCTACCACAATGTGGACCTTCAGTTCTAAGGCATAAAAAATATTACTCTCAATTCTTTCTGCTCTGACTGTGCTGCATTTGCCACAAGTGTTTTGTTATTAAACCACTCAAAAGGACAAAAAAAAGTTGCCTTAGCCTTGTGTTATTTTAGACATTCAAGCAAAGATTCTGCTCAGTAATAGTTCCTTTCAAAGCTGTGCAGAGCGTTATGGTCTTGCTGCACTAAGTCAGTTTGCAGGTACCTCTCTCTTTGTATTAACTCTAGAGGAGGAATTAAAACTCACTTCTGATGAATTCCAATTTTACCAGAATAAATATGGGATGGAGAGAGAGAGAGAGAAAAAAAGAAAGAAAAGAAAAGAAAGAAAAGAAAAGAAGAGAAAAGAAAAGAAAAGAAAAGAAAAGAAAAGAAAAGAAAAGAAAAGAAAAGAAAAGAAAAGAAAAGAAAAGAAAAGAAAAGAAAAGAAAAGAAAAGAAAAGAAAAGAAAAGAAAAGAAAAGAAAAGAAAAGAAAAGAAAAGAAAAGAAAAGAAAAGAAAAGAAAAGAAAAGAAAAGAAAAGAAAAGAAAAGAAAAGAAAAGAAAAGAAAGAAAGCGAGAAAGAAAGCGAGAGAGAAAGCGAGAGAGAAAGCGAGAGAGAAAGCGAGAGAGAAAGAGAGAGAGAAAGAAAGAGAGAAAGAGAGAAAGAGAGAAAGAGAGAAAGAGAGAAAGAGAGAAAGAGAGAAAGAGAGAAAGAGAGAAAGAGAGAAAGAGAGAAAGAAAGAAAGAAAGAAAGAAAGAAAGAAAGAAAGAAAGAAAGAAAGAAAGAAAGAAAGAAAGAAAGAAAGAAAGAAAGAAAGAAAGAAAGAAAGAAAGAAAGAAAGAAAGAAAGAAAGAAAGAAGTAAAAAATTCTAGCAGAATAGATGGTCTGAACAGAAATTATATTTATTAAGCCAGTAGCCTCCAAACATTTCCATATATTATTCATGCTCCCAATGTATTATTAAGATGATTCTTCTGAAATTAAAATCATGAAATTGATAGTAGAAAAACTAGCAGCTCAGAATAATAACCAGCAGCTAAGCTACTGGGTTCTGAATAAGGATTTCTAATTCTCCTTAAGCCCTTCTCAAATTCCTCTTAATATGGCCAAAGATATCCACAAATTGGAAAAGCCAATTTCAGCCAGTAGAATATGGTTTATGTGCTTCATGTGAGAAAGTCAGCACAGCTTCACAAAGGGTCCTCACAGCTCTCCCAGCAGACTCTGAAGTGACCAACGACAATGGCTTCTCAGACAATCTTATCTTTAACAGGTAAATCCAATATTAGTTCATCACCCTGCTCAGAGTGTTTGTGAATCCTCTGGCAGCTGTACTGATCAAAAAGCCCAGGGTTTTTGTTATAAAGTGGATTTCTAGTGGAACCACATGTAAGAATAGCTGTAACATTCTGAATGAGAAAAATTATTTTCTCACTCCCACAAAGCAAAAAACAGTGGTTTCTACAGACCACTGGGTTTGTGAGTGTCATGGCTGAGCAGAGGTTCCTCTATAAAACAGGGTATGTTGCATTTTGGAGGTCTCTAACCGACCTTGCAAAGAGTTGTTTCAGTTCAACAATTGCCCGCTGCGCTCTATTGCCAAGAGAACTATTGTGCTGCTATTGTTATACAACTTAATTTTTCAGCCCAGATAAAGAATTATCTAGTAATGAACCCTGTTACACAGATATGGTCATTTATATTATAAATGGTGACAATCACTTCTGTCTGTGAGGCACTTGTACAAGATGCAAGTTATCGCACTCTCACAGGATTAAACATGCTCTCTGTTCCAAATCACTGGCCAACATAATTTATGGCATGGGGCTCCTTTTTGCTCTATTCAGCCTCTTCAAACCCCTTCATCTGTTCAGAAGACATTGGCATGGTTCTTTTTCTGTGCTCTTCCTTCTCAGTTTTTCTAATTTTTATTTTAAATTTGTATCAATTATTTCAATATAATGAAAAAGAGCTGATGGAAACCGACTGGTGCGAAGCAAAGATATCTAGTGATTCTCACAGAACAGAACAATTGTAGTTCAGGTTCTTTTTCTGTGGAAATGTTCTGCCATCAGATACCACCCTGAACTGCCATCTACTGCCTGGTGTGTTTGTGCTTTGTTTAAAGCTTTCATTGTGAAAAATGTAATTTCATGCAAAGCAATATTGAAAAGAGCTTTGTCGATTTTACTTTGTTTCTCCATTTGGAAAATCACTATCTCCTTCTGTTTTCTATACTAAACTGTGACTGGTTAGGTGGGAGTATAAACCAACAGAGAAAGGAAATAAATCAACTTTATCAACTAAAATACTTCACTACAGTCATTTGTTTGGTTTTACTTCCTACACAATGTAAAAGAAACCCCTTAAACTGGCAACTCCTCTTCCACCACATTTGCAGCCTTCTATATTTCTGACATATTCTTTGTTGTCATCTGAATCTAAAACTCTTAAACATGAGATGGAATTAATGGGTAGGAATAAAAAGTCTAACATGGGAGTATATATTTGATAGAGAAATAGGAAAAATATAAATGAGATGATGCCTACAAAGGTGTTCTTCCAATCAGTGGAGAGAAACATGTGAATCGATCTGTCTTTGAATTCATTTGTCTTTGAAAATCTGATGAAATTGTGCAAGAAATAAAATTATTATATGCACAATTTCTAATGTTCTTTAATTCAAAGAATTGTGAGTTTAACAAAGCCAAATCTTATTCAACCATCATGAATGGCTGAATCATGAAGTTGCCCTTCAGAAAGATCACAGCTAAGCTCTGTGGAACTTATTTTACATTCAGACAATTTTTATTGTAAAATTATTTATTTTCTTTATCTTTTTGCTTAGAAAGAAGAAATATGACTGAGATTGATAGGAGTGGAAGACAAGACGTCTTATTTTGATGAATATTTAGAAAGTTCTTAGGTTGCATTTTGGAAGACAAGTGAAAATGCTATCTCATAAAATGTGTGTAAAATGTAGAGTATTGTGTCTTCACAATACTCTATATTCTGTCTTCAGCTTACTGAATCCAAGATGGAGTGGATGTGTTTTAGGGTGAAATTATACACTGTTTGCTCTGAGAGCAGGCAGTGGGAATGGAAATATTGAAATGTAATAATGCCTCTATTGAAAAATCAAGTGAGAGGAAACCTGTCTACAGCTGTTTTGTTCTCAGGTCTTCATGTGACATTCCTAGCCAGACTAGCAGGCGGCAGCTGTACCATGTTGGGAGCCACACTAACAAAGACTGCCCTCCTCTAGAGCTGAGCCATCAGGACAAGCTTCTGAACATTTCTGGCACGGAACAGAGACCTTTGCTAGGATCCTTCTAGAAACTGACGCCATGCAGGCTCCTTTTAAACAAAAAAGTGCCCTGCTCTGTTGGGCCATCACACTGTCAACAATACCCTTACATCTCTGATTTTAACACCTCTGATACTCCAGGCATGGTTGAAACATCCCCAGCTCTGCTAACAGGTTCCACACCTCACCTCAACACCTCTTGCTTCCTCTTTCATGTCTTCCCCACGCCCAGGAGCCTTTACAGTTCTGCCCTAGAGCTGTGGTGAAGCCTCTGCATGTGTGAGAGCTGGGCAGAAGGGCAAGTGCATCTTTGTGAGCTCTGTGATGAAAAGGTACCAGGCAGTTTAACTCTACCATGATTTCACTGAACTCCCAGCAAAAGGCATGCTCTAGGGTGGATGTGGGGTCTGACAAAATCACTTTGAACATGCAATGGATAAAATATAGATACAGAAACAGGCAGAGACTTCATGGGAGAATCACCTTACTCAGAAGCCCATGACAACATAGCAGCCTCTGGCTTTGACTGTCTCACCTGTCTGTGTTGAGTCTGACAAGACTTACAGGAGTCTTCTCATATTTGGCTGAAGCCCAGCAGTAATTTCAGTGCATTTCTCCTGTTTGCAGTTAAAGCAACCCAAGCCTACAGACAGCATCCAAAAAAACCCTTAAATGATCTTTGTGAATACCCTCTGACTGCTACAATGTTCTTTTCAGTGCTAAAAAAACCCCACTCTGATCCTTTTTATGGGGCTCTGGTGCTTTACGGTTTATATACTTTAAACAAACATTTCCAAAATAAGAACCTTTTAGAAATGCATGGAGAAATGCCTTTTAGTTCTTTTCCTAGGTTTGAGTCCTTCTATTCCTCCAGAAAAATAACTGGTGAATGACATCAGCAAGCTGTCCCTTGCATCCCAAGAAATAGAGTTCAGGCTGTTTCACAAAACTAAAGGTATCAACACAACAGCATTCACATATCACTTGGAAATAAGACACAATTATGTAATTTTGAGATTTAAAGTAAACCTGGAATAAGATAATAAGATTTCTTCCCTCAGAAATGATTTTAGGGGTTTTGTAGCAAGAACTGAATATGAAGTTATAGCAGTTTTTTCGCTAGTAAAATATTCTGCATCACTCCTTATTGTCAGACAAGAATTTGAACAAATTTCTCTGTCCAGACAGTGTGATATACCAAGACTGTTTAAAAATGTTTTGTTGTCATATTTTAAAAAAGATATGTGCAGAGAAAACACTTTCCGAAAACAATACACCACAAATATAAAATCAATGTTTTCCTTGATTGCATGTCTACCCAGGAGAAAAGTTCTAGTTCATTTACAGGCTATTAGATTCAGAACAGAAATAACTGGATGAAATTCAGTGAGTCAGATGAAGTGGTAAGTCAGAATAGATAATGCTTATGGCTTAAAATCTATTAAATTGCTTAGAAAGAAAAAACAAAATGTAGTAATCCAGATATGTTCTGTTTTTCTGAAGGGGAAGTGTGACAGCTCAAGTCTAGAAATACACCTTTTCCTCAGAGATCTCTTTGGTTTATCAAACTAACAGCACAGTTCTATATGTTTTCAAAGGCCAAGATCTGGAGCTGACAATTTGGGCACTGATTCATCAATGACCTCTGTTTTAAAATTGCTCTGATCAAAGTTCCCAGTGCTACTGCCTGATTTCAGAAAGCGAATTTAGTACTAATGAAAAGGTGCCAGGATGAAACATGTGAGAGCTGTCATCTCTTTCTGTGGAGCAAAAAACCGACATAGGCAGAAACAAAGCAAGATTTTTTGGGCCTTTATTGCCCACCCCATCCTAGTTACCCCTACCCCCATGTGTTTAAATTTAATTTTATTCCTGATGCAGTGTTTGAGGTTCTCAGGGCAAATTTTAGTTCACACCAACAATGGTAATGCTATACAAATGTAATGTAAGGTAGTGCTGAACAAATTCTAACTAATAATGTAAAAGGCAGTTTGTCACTCAGGTCCTCTTAACCAGCCAGTTCCCTGAAGGGTTCAGCACCCTTTTTTCCTCTTCTTGTCCCAAATTCATTGCTTGGACTTGTTTTCCAAGGTTGCCACATTAGCAACACCTCAGCACGATGTCTGCTACATTTTTCTCTGGCTCAGAACATGTCAGGACACTTGTCTGACTGACAGGTTTAATTATGAGTAGCTGGAGCATGATGCAAATACACAAAGATACAAAGAGAAATGAGATCTGGGGTGGATTATCGGAGGCCTTTAGCACCCTCATAAGCCTCCAAAGGTGCTAGGTTGTGAAAAAAAAGGGTTTATTTGGTAGAAAATTAAACAGTTTTAATAAATAATAATGAGCAACTTAACTGATATCCCAACTTTTATTCTGCAACAATTCCCTGCCTTTGGCATTGATAAGCTTCTCATCAGTACCAAGTATCAACGTATCTCTAATGCAACACTGAAAACCAAAATTCTTCTTTGTGTTATGGTAAGGGACAGAACTTTGGTAGGGGCTGGTTTGGAATGTTTGGGTTCTTTTCAGGGTGTGTTTTCCACAGCATCCTATTATGCTGAATAAGAATTCTGCAGCTTCCTGCAAGCTCTTACCCGAATTTGATGAAGACATGAACTGTCATGAGTTATCGTGCACCCATAGGACAGGACTGGGAATCACCCCACACCTCCCACATGGGACACAGGGAGGCTGTCCCAAATTTCAGTCCCTGCCCCAAAACACTGCAGAATTTCTACAGCCTCCTCAGAAACCAGGATTCAGGGAAAGGTGGAGATAGAAATGGGAGACAGACACAATTTTTCTCTCCCGGCTTTTTTGTCTCTGACTGTGCCTGGAAGATGCCCAGGGAAGAGCATGGCATAAAAGCCAGGTGTGAGTAGTTCTTCCTGAATGTTGGCCTTGTCTGGAGAAATGAGTAGTTACAGGATTTAGATGAATTTGTCTAACGTTTGAACAGGTTAATAATTTCTATACCCATGATGTCCTAGAGAAAAAGTTCCAAAATTGCCAATTCACCATTGAAAAAACACTTCCCTGTGAATAGGTTTTGAGATTCAATTTTTACTATTATGACTAATTTTGTGTCAGCAACCAATTTTATCTCACTAATTTCCCCTTCTTTCTGTTCATTTATGATTACGAGGAACAGCACAATCTCTACAAAGACTCTTGAGTGAAAATATCAATGACAAGCCATTTATTTACATTTGCAATAGCTTTTCAAGTCTTCAATAAATGAATTGAAATTCAATAATGCTGTATTAACCAAGGCCCTTTTATTGCTTGCCTGTAAACTGTTCCAAAGAACCTGACAGATCTGTGGTGCATGACAAAAATGTTGATTTTTCCCCAATGTTTTATACTTGTGTATCAGAAACTATTCCTGTTTTATTATGAAGTCTGCCAGTTTTCCTACTGTGGAAATCAGATCTACTGAGATGTATTTCTGTAAAATCACTCTTAAAAACTGACTTAACTTCCTCTGTTTTTTGTTCAAAGCCTTACTGAATGTTTTAGTAAACAATTTTAACAGTTATTATCAATTGTATAAGTTTGTTCTGAATATCTCTTCTGCCAGCCTTTCTTTTTCTAAAAGGTTCTCAGACTTTTACCTGAGTGCAGGACTCTCTTTTAAACCTCTCCATAGGGAAAAGTGAGGTATAACATCAAAATTTAATTTTTTCACTTTTTCCCATTCCCTTTAACACCTGGATAATTTTCTGTCTTGGCTGAATCTCTGTTTTGCCTGGCTTTGATGTATTTTGAAAAACTCCTATTAAGTTTTTCCGCCTTCAGCAGGTTTCTTATCAAGGACATTCCTTATGTGCCTCTTTGCCATTCTGTGTGTCATGTGCTGCTTTCTGTTCTTTTTCTCCACTTCTTATTTTGACAACAGAGGGAACACAAATACTTATTTTTCCTCTCAATCCACCATTGCCTGGTAGTAGGGATGAAGGGAATACACTTCAGTGGACTCTTGGAATAAATCCCTTCACAGAAAAAGTAGGAGGTTTGGGAGACAGTTCTTTTTTGGGGCCCTTGAAATGGTACAACTCCACAGCACTCACAGTGCTTCCACACTCTGGGAAATAGAATCGTTTTTAAACTGTAGATATAACCTTTGAGTACAGATATTATATACTGCACAAAATATGAGCTGCTGAGTGACATTTGCCTAAAATGTCACCTTCTAAACTCCTGAATTAGAACTGAATCCTTAAAGAAAGCACTTAAAACTCTCCATTAAACTGACAGTCACACTGGTTACTGAATTTCCTTGGCATTTTTTGTGGGTGGAATTTTGTGGATTTTTGGGGGGAAGGTATGAATTAGTCAAGCAGTGGTAGTGACTGAGGCAACTTCACCTGGGCACAGCAGCAACAGAAGGAACAAGCAAGGGGAAAAGGTTTGTCTGGACTTATCACAGCAGACACTGTATGGCTCCTGTCCAACATGGTCATGGTCTTTTCAGTTTACTTTTCATTGCTGAATCTTCCCCTTTTCAGTTTAATTTCTTTTACCTTTCATATCTGTACTCATCCACAATGCTGGACCAAGACCACAGACCCAAGCCAAGTGAGAAACAAATCCTGTCATCCACCTCCAGGGCTTGGTGAAAATTCCACTCTTTTTTCAGCTTCCAACGTAATGTAATCTGTATCTAATAAAATGGCAGCATAGCACCTGGTATTTCTAAAACATTTGTAAGCACTTTATTCAATTTAAAAAATATATTTGAACTTAGATGTATGTGGAATTGATAGAAATTGAAGCACTTGACATTTTAGATAACTTGGTGCCGGTTATTTTATTGCACTGGGGTTTTTTCCCATTTCAAAACCAGAAAATAATGATACTCAGTATTTTTCTCCCAATTATACAAAACTCTTCAAATGTGTGTTCTCAGGAGTTCACCAGCTGCTATAAAGAAAATTAACCCTATCCCAGCCAAAAAGACCCTGTAAAATATCACTCTCCCCCCTTATTCTATGGCATTGGGCAGTGTGGGACCTGATGTTAAGTGATCAAGAAGGTGCAATTAGGGATACAGAGCTCACAAAGGTCACCAGCTGTTCTTCTGATAACACTGCTGTGCTCTGACTCTTTCTACAGTCTCTGACAAATCGATTTTCAAACAATAAGTTCCACATTTAGGGAGACATCTGAAAAAGTTTCGCAAAGTGATCTGCAGGTGACGAGACCTGCTGACAGATTTAGAGCCTTTGAAGAACAGTTGGAATCAGATCCCCCTCTGGTGCATTTTCATTTTGCAGTCACAGAAGGTTCTTCCTACAGATGAGCCTGAATGGGATGCAGTAACATTGTTTTTCTGTCCTACATGGGCCAAATCACTTCATTTCAGCAAGGAGGTTGTCTGCAGCAGTGCCCTACCTTTAGTGAAGTTTTAATTTAAAGCATTCTGGTTTCACCACTTTCCTATGCTTATTTATTTTTATCTAACATTGGCTCTTTCGTTGACATATTAATATAAACTTAGTTCTTGAATCTTCATCCAAGCTCACAGTGCTTGACTGCCTTAAATCCAAAATGAATTGTAGGGTTCTGAACACTTAAAACTGCTACTTTGGTACTGGCACTACAATGACATCATACACAGCTTAATCACTGTTGGCACTTAGGGGAGGAAACACAAAAAAAGGAAAAAATCACAACTTTAATAAAGAAAGGTACTTTCAGCAACATTATACATAAGAATCATGTGATGCAGGAACTAAAATTTTGAAGAAAATGGAAGAGAAGTTAGATTTACCTCTTTCTGGAGGAGGCTCTGAAGACCATAAACATAGGTGATGCTGTAAGCTGAGGTGACTGCTAAATAACATGGGAATGTAAATTATTGTCCTAATAGAACAGAAGCAAACATACATTTAAAAACATTTGTTTTTCAGAATATAAACTTTAGCATAAAATACAATGACATTCCTAAGAAAAAAACCCATATACACATAAAAAGATGCATAGGATAACTCTTTTTTTTTCTCATATCCAGTATATTAATTTAATTTGAATACTAGTTTTAAACTCTTTGTAATGGGAAGATCTTGAATTTTATAGACAATTTAAATTTGAAGAATAAATTTTTTACTTTTGAAAAGCAAAGATTTTCTGGACAAGAATCCTGAATTTCTTCTTCAGGGTGCTTTGAATATATTGGGACTTGTTTATTTTCTCTAGAGGACTTAATTCCTAAACTGCTAAGGAGAAGCAAATTAGAAATATTCATCTTCTCTATTACTCAATAAACACAAACTGAATCTCTGTCCAATTATTTTTTTAAAAAAATAAATCTTCCCAGAAGGGGCAAGGATCTCTTATTCCAAGACATAGGTGCAGAGCTTTGAAATTGTGAGATGCAACTACTGACAGAAGAAGAAGAAGAAACTGGCTAAAGCTGATTCCATTACTTGTCTCTTATAACACAGCATAAGTCAAACTTTCCAAGAAACAAGCAGAAAATAATGCCTTGAGGAACAAAACTGTGTTTACAAAACGAAATATGGGCTCCTGGCTTTCCCTCAAAGTGTTGCTAGCACTCGCTGCTCTCATTTCTGCCACGCACAGATCCGCACGCAACGTTCCGCAATCCGCCCGCACCCCGGTGGCCGTGCTGGCAGCCAGCTCCCCCAGAACCCACTCATCCGTGCTGCTCCCCTTCTGCTCTGCCTTATGCTTCCAGCACTGCTGGCAGGGGCCAGCACCACACCAGCTGAGCCCCCAAATTCAGATTTACGTGGCACAGGATGAGCCGGAGCTCCTGGACCCACTCGTGGCAGCTGCTCTGGCATCTGCCCTCCTGAGCCACATGGGGCAAGTGCTCAGTGCACCTAGCCCTGCCTATCCAAATGGTTAATTGCTCCTTTGATTTAACCCAAAAGGAGAGTATTTAGCTTGTACTTTGGCTTTTCTTAGCTCAGCAACTAGCAGCAATGATGAATATATTCCAGTATAATACAATTGCAGTGAGGTATTGTAGACAACTTCTGAAATATCATCTCTTTTTTCACAGAAAGTTAATTCAGATACACTGTCAAAATGCTTGCTTTACATCCAAGACTCCTAATAGTAACATCTTGAAACAAACTGAGGAATATCAGCAATATGGTCAAGAGGAAAAACAGATTCACCACTGCTAATTTGGCATTTACTTGTAGCTCACTTTACTTGACAGCTTGTAGAGCCATCCAAAGGAGTTTTCAAGTTTTCTCTTTATCTTTATCTTTATTTATGTATCTATGAATCTGTCTTTATATATTTATCTTCCTCTATTTTTTGGTGCTACTGTAAATTAAGACTATCAGTGTTTCATAGAGTGAATTTGGGGATTTAGGCACTCTGAGGTGCCTACAGGGTTAACTGCTCATCAGCTAAGTATGAAACAGCCTAGTAATCCTCTGACACTAATTATACTTTGAAATCTCTCTAGTGCCTGGTCCTGTCCTGGTGTCTTATGAACAATAAGGCTTGAAAAAACCCTTGGAAGGTAGATTTCATTGCAACTTATAAATAGTGATATGAAGTAGACCGCAAAGAGATCAAGTTCCTTGCTCAGTGCAGTGCTGTGAATCAATGATAAGCTCTGAAATGTACCCAAAATGACCTACAGCAGGTTCCTTTCCATTAACAGTCAGGGTTATTTTTCTCTTTTTCTCTGATATTGAATTATGAGATTCACTAGTCTTTTCTTTTCTACCATGGAATACAAAGGATCAGTCATTGGAGGTAGGCAGACATTTCTGGTTTTTGCTTTATAAAGCTGTATAATGTTTCACAATTAAGCAATTTCTTGATAGGAAACTTCTGGGTCTTATGGTTTTGCGAAAGTTTAGAGCATCATGGAGCATGGGCTTATTCTATTGTTTTAGCTCTTATTTTTGTGAAAAAGAGAAAAAAGAAAGCAAACAAGAAAACACACAAAAAAGGAGAATTTTTTAGCTTGAGATCATTTGTTTTGCGTCTGTACTTTAAAGATCTGGACTGGAAGATGAAAACTGAAATCTTCAGACGTTCTTTTTTGAAGGTAGTAATTATGAAGAAATTGGTTTGAGAAAGGCAGGGAGAATGGCCATTCATTATAAGGATTTCAGAAGGAGAAAATTCTCCCTAGGAAAATATGTAGGCAATTGTTTATTCCTTTCAGTCATTGTTAATAAAATGGAAGTACTGTTTTACAAAACTGCAGGAGAAGTACTGTCAGAAATCTCTCTTTAGTTGAGACATCAATATAATGTATTCAATTTTTCATTCACATCTCATTCTTTTCTTCCATTAGCATCAGCACTATTTTTAGATCCAGACTGCCATGGTGTGGTGTTTGTGTCTGGGACAGAGTTAATTTTCTTCACAGTAGTTAGCACAGGCAATGTTTTTGGTTTGTGCTGGAAACACTGTTTATACCACAGAAGTATGGAAAGCTACAGCAGAGCAGGGCTTACCCAGGGTCAGGGCCTTTTCTGCCTCTCCTCCTGCAGGGAGTGGGCTGGGGGTGCACAGGGAGCTGCGAGGAGGCACAGCCAGGACAGCTGATCCCACCTGGCCCAAGGGATACCCCACACCATCCACTGGCATGTTCACCAGGCAAGGCTGGGGCAGAAGGGGGAAGTGGGGGATGTTTGGAGTGATGGAGTTTGTCTTCCCAAGTCACCATTACATGTGATGGCACCCTGCTTTCCTGGGAATGGCTGAACTCCTGCCTGCCCATGGGAAATGGGAAATGAGCTCCTCGTTTGGCTTTGCCTGTGTGTGTGGCTTTTGCTTTACCTGTTACACTGCCCTCATCTCAGCCCGTGAGTTATTTCACTTTTACTCTTCTGATTCTCTCTCCCATCCCACCAGGGGAAGTGAGTGAGCAGCTGTGTGGAGCTTAGCTGCCAGGTGGGGTAAACCAATACACTCAGCAAGCACCTCTTGTCAGTGAAATTGCTGCTACAAAATGAGGTGCAAACTCCAGAGTGGTCTCAGCAAAGAACTGCACACTCTAGTGCCATAATGGTGACAAATCCCTTTCCCCTCATTCTGATCAAGCAAAATAGTGGAAAACGACCTTAGCACTGAAGCTCTTCAGGCTCTGAAGTGTTTGTTTCATATTCTTTGATGATATTTGTCAACCGATTTCTGTTACACAATGTAACAAAGAGCAGGAACCTGGTTTTGCACAGCAAACTCAATCTGCCTTGCAGCTCCGGTGACTGTGACCTGGAATTCAAAAGCTCTTCATGTGCCTGCCATCTGATATCTCCTGATATTTCTGAGCTGACTGACAGCTTTATCAGACCTCTAACACACTAGTGACTTCCAAGCACTATGAAAAGCATGTTCAACACACCTAGGAACAGCATTAGGATGATTCCCAGGTACGTTCTCACTGCCTGATACCCTTCCTTGACCACAAGGGTTGCCTGCTGGTGTTTGCCAGCCCTCCACGGGGCAAGATGTGTGTCAGATCAATTAATGCATTCTCAGCATCCTCTCTTAGTATTTTATTATGTTATTCACAGGCAGTGAACTTCAGTGAGAAAGTTCAGTCTTTCCCAGGTGATGCAAGATGTGTTTTGGTATAACATGGAATCATACGTATTTCCCACATAAACTCAGTGTGAAAGACCCTTTAAGACAAACTTGTGTTGGTATTAAGGAAGTTTAATACATTAAAAAAACCCAAACAAAACCCCTGAATTTTAACTGAGAGTTTTAGAAGGAAAAACAGGCTTCTGAGAATTGAATAATTGTTCTTCAAAAAGCTTTAGACACTTAAGAGTTCAAGTCTACCTGAATATTAAGCTTTCACAGGTTGTAGATTATTTCAAAAATTAAGATAAATGTCCCAAATTACTGGGGAGCTTTCATAAAGTTTCCACTAAATCACTGTGCTAAACACTGCTCACAAATCAGACCAGGATTGTGTTTTACATACTTCTCTTTGACAAGAAAAATATTTCACCTTTCTTTTCACTGCAACAATCATTATATGTTAGTATGACTTAAAGGGTCACAGGCTTTTATTTTCAGAATCAGCCTATGGTTTAAATGAATTACAAAGCAGAAAATTGCTGTTAATTCAGTTCACAGAACCCCCATAGTTATCCTATGTGACATTTTAAACCTAGTATTGAAGCAAATAGTTTAGCCATAATAAAAGAAAGATTATGGATGTAATGCATTCATTATTGAGAAAAACTATTCCAGCCAAGATAAAATAGAGAGTACTGAAAATCATCCCCTTATTCTACTTCTACCTGTTAAGTCAGGTTAGATCAAACGAGGTGATTGTTTGATCAAAGATTTGTTTAAGATATAAAATTTGCTGAAATATAACAAAAGCTCATCTAGTCTTTCAAGTTGGATAACACAGAAAGCATTACAAACAATAAGGATTTCACACATTACTCCTGTGTAGCTGTGGGGCAAACAGGGCAGCCCTTCTGCTGATCAGCATCTAGCACAGCATTTAAACTTCTCAGTTATGCTGGTACCCCTGACTGAAATCTCGATGGGCTTGCCAGTGTTGTTAAAGTGGCAAAGCAAAAATTCAGGAAAACAGAACTGTCTGATCTCAAAGTTAGGTTACTTATTTGTAATATATAAATTTCACAGTCTTCCTGGGAGAAACTCCGCTACCCAGTAAAGGTAGGAAAGCCTGTACATGGCCAGTAACTGCTTGTGCCTCAGTTTACCCATCTGGAAAATTAGAATTAGTAACACCTGTTTTCCAGGTCTGATTTTATTAAAGATTTTATAATAGAGGTCTTGAGATTCAGAGGTTCAAATAAGCTATAGATATACATTTCCCCTTCTGCCATTTATTTAGGTTTTCTGATAGCAGATTCCCAGCAAGGGCAAATAGGCAGAGCGAAACAGAAGAGTCAGGATGAGCCACACAAAGCCACGCTAAAGAAGGCAGGTCTGAAATAATAAATCTCTAACATACCTAAGGAAAAGACTTTGGCATGGAGTTACTTCTTTCAAGTCAGACCTTTCCAAGCTCAAATTTTTCCCTGCACTGCAGTCCCAAAAGTACAGTCCTGCCTGTGCCTCTTGCCTGGCTAACAGTTTCGATCCTGTGCCCCTGTGGCCATATCACTTCCAGTGTTGGCATCTTCCCTACAACCTCGTGGCACAGGCAACACCAGAGCTGGGTACCTCAGCTCTGCCAACAAAGTTCAAGTGACACTGGGTTTTGTCCTCTTGAATAAACACTTGTGTGAGCCCTTGCTGGAAACTGCATAACAGGGAAATGTTTTTCCAGGTGGCAGAGGATGGTTTGGATCTTGTTGGCAATTTTCCAGTAGGATTTATATATTTTTGCCTTTCACCTGAATGCTGTGCTTTGGCATATCTAGATGAACACTGGCAGCCTGTGCTCACATCCAGCAAAATGATGTTCTCAAGTGCAAGACACAGTTCCTGCCAGCTTAAGGACTCAGACCTCTGTCTGACTGAAATGCCAGATACTATACTAAAAAGGTAGCAGATTGCGGTGATAATGAAGTGCTGCAGCCTGTCGCTATGTTACCAACTGCTCTGAACTGACATGTCAGAAGGAACAGCAAGGAAAATGCCCAGAGTCCCTGTTTGGATCCCCTTCCCACGTCTACCACCAACTGAACTATTTTAAATACTTACAGGTATAGCCAGCATGTTTGTTTACAAACAAAGCCTAAAATGATAAATAGATAAATATGTTACACCAGGAAGCTGGCTGTCTAAAATCATCCCCTTGCCTCTCCAGTTTGCCTCAGATTGCATCCCTCACCCTTCACAGAAAAGCGTTGCTTAGGGAATGGGCATTTCTCTGCCCCTTATCTGTCCCACAAAGAGACCAAACTCACCCTGCCCCAGCACTGTGTTAAAAAGTAGATTGAAAAAGTAATGGAGATGTTTGTTTTCCTGCCGACTTTTGAAGGGATGAGGTGAGAGCTGTGGATGCTCTTTAAAAAGGGAGGGGAACACTCTCCATCCCTCAGCCTGCAGATTTTACCTATCATTGCCTTATGCATGCAGTGTTAGCATCACCATCCTCAGCCATGAGCACTGCTGGATAATAAAGCTGGCTGCAGCTGGCCTGGGGGAGTCAGGGCAGAAGGAAGGAGGGTGATGTACAAGGGCACAGCCAACCCCTTGCTTTAATGCTGTACAGAGCAGCACAGAGCTCCCAGTGAGCTTAATGCCTTCCCTTTCCTCAGCAAACCCACCTACTGTGCAAAGCAGAAAACACTCCCAACCAAACCACTTCTGCTCCCATGGAAATTGTGCATAAATAAAGAGAACAAAGCAGAGTCCTTATCACGATGCAAGGGATTCACTGTGACTTGCCTGGCAATTTTGATATGAGATGGGTCTTCATCACAGGCCATGTTTGCTGAGGAGAGACTGTGTTTGCAAGAGCACCAGGATGTGTCTCTGAGCTCACAGGCCCCAATGCCATTTTTAAAACTCTCTTCTCTGTCAAACAAACAAACTGCTTGGAGTCACTTATTTTCGCCTGCCCACTATGCAGAAATGGAATTCTTGATTATTTTACCAGTTGTGGCTGAATTTTCAGTTCCATAAAATGGTAGGTTTTCCCAGCAGTATGTAAAGTGATCTGTTTTTTTTTTTTTAAACCTACAACATTTAAATTAGAAATAGGTTCATTTTCTGCTAAAAGATCTAACATATCATTATCCTAATTCAGCAGTAAAATATTTTAATCTGGTTTTGGGTGAAAGTAAATTTGTGCTAAAAATACACAGCAGATAGATTCTCAAGAGCCAAGAACACAATTATGGAAGTAATTTTGTTTGTGAAAATCACACCCAAATAGCAGCGGCTGCTAGGCATTAAACTTCAATAAAGAATATTTTTCCAGATGATATGAATCTAAGCATCATGAGGAGAGGTTTGTCTGCAGAGTACAACCTCAAAGCTCCAGGTACCAGATGAAATGAAAGAAACAATGTGCTGCTACTTGACATGGTGCTCCATAGGTAATGGAAAACAGAATTAAAAAAAAACAAAACAAAAAAAACAAAAAAACAAAAAAACAAAAAAAAAAAAACAAAAAACAAATTAAAACTAGCTAAACCCCACAATTCCAGGGACTTCTGACTCTGTTTGAAAACAAATTGCTCAGGGCAAAACTGAAACTGTGTGCACCCAGGAGGGTCCAGTTACTGTCCCTGTCCTTCTGGTGGTAAGGGCACATGGTGGCAACCACTGTACTAACAAGGAGGGGAAAACAGGCATTTCCCCAAATTCCTGGTTAGCAGTGTATGAAAGCCTCATGGCCTATCACACTTGATCAACCCTATTTACCCTTGTGACATAAACCATCACTTCTCGTTGCTCCTGCCACACAACTCTGAGGAAAATTGGCGGAACTTATGCATCCAATGCCAGGGCACACCAATATCTTAAAGGAGTTGTATCTGCTCCTCTCTCAGCTTCCTTTTCTGTTCCTTCTTGAATGGGCAGAATCCAGACACACCTGAGACAAATATCTGAGAAAACATCTTTGTCCTTAGGCTCTGCTTAGCACCAGCTGCCATCAGACCTGTTTGATTAGGGTAATATTGCATAAAAAGGAAAGAGAGAGACTGTCATGGGCCAACTCCAGTGCTCTAGAGCAGCTTCCATTGGTACTGTAAAGGCTGGGTTTTGGTAGAACAGGACAGGGCTTCAGGGGAATGTGTGTGCTTTCTTACAGGAGTAATACTAAAG
Organism: Poecile atricapillus; assembly: GCF_030490865.1. Classification (NCBI taxonomy): domain Eukaryota; kingdom Metazoa; phylum Chordata; class Aves; order Passeriformes; family Paridae; genus Poecile; species Poecile atricapillus. The sequence goes on along the minus strand of NC_081289.1, from coordinate 19,256,016 downwards.
ACAAGGAACTGTTAGTCCAAAAAGACTGTGGGATGTCCACTGCTTGAGGTTTTCCAGATGTCTGCCAGGTATATTTTAGGCATGAGGTGCCAATATGAGCCTGTTGATTAAATAAGATCCCTTCTAGCCCTATTTTCTATGACTGTATAATTCTGACATATATTTTAATGTACTTCCTGCTTCCTAAGGAATGCTGCTGTACAGTTCTTTAACAATATTTGGTGGCATATTTTTATTGACAGCGAGGCTCCTGGAGTGCAAGATGTCAGGTGCACTCACTCTAACATAAATAATAAAACAGGGCTTTTTCTCCTCTATTAATTCCACTTAGCACTTTCTTCCCTTCCTGCAGACAGATTCCTAATTAACATAATTGGAGCGGAGAGTTTTGTTTCCCCCTTTTCAGCAGAAAGTTTTGTTGTTTTTTCCCCCCTATGGGAATTCAGAGCATGAGCTTAACAACATCAGTCTGGTAGATTGAAATGTGCCTTTTAATGCTGTCCTAAGAAAAAACCTAGAGGAAGATTGTGAAAGAAAAACAACTCTAAATGAAAAGTGCAAGATAACTGCTACTCCACAGTGGATCACTGGCAGAATTCTGTTAAGGTCTGTGTGCATAAGCAAGTCTTGTAATGAAATAAATTGTCAAGGCCTTCAGACAGTTTGTTGTAATGAGGAGAAGTCTTCTGTGGTCAAGTCTCTTGACTCTGGTTGTTTTTATCCATTTACTGGCAGGGTGTGTTTTATAGATGAACCATTATTGGCAGATGGCAGACAAGCACATGTACACTCAGTTGGACACCCAGGAGCCTCAGTAAATTGTGAGATATCCATAAGACCAAATGAAGCATTGTCTAGGTAAATTTTGGCCATAGGGAAATCTGGTAAAACATCAGTCTCTCACATCCAAAGGCTTGATAAATACTGTCTACATGGGAGCTGATATCTTTATAGTCTCTGTTTTTCTGAGATGTCCTCTGCATTGTTACAATTCCTGGGGGCATTCTGAGTTACCAGCAAAAGAGAAAGAAGCCTCCTGGATGTGTCCACATTTCCACATTTCTCTCTATGCTGAGAAAGTAACAGAATTAATTTTCTAGCTCATAATCAATAACTCCAACACTACAGAGGGAAAAAGAGTATTAAAATGATTATATAAATGTAATTTCATAAATGCAATACGTCTTAGATATCAACTTATCTTGTGTGCTTTAATTTCACAAAGTCAGTGCAGTAGGACAGAGGCATCTGCGAATCTTTCCCACCATGCCCAGGCTCTGCACAGAGACTTTGCTCTTTTCCAGTTCTCAAAAGTGCAGCTCTTACTCTATGCAAGAAAGAGTAAAACCAATATTCCTTGGTAGCTTCTCAAATACTTCCTTGGCTGGCTTGCTGCTCTCGTGGTAAGAGAAAAATTTCACTTACATGGTTAAAAAGTTGTCTGTCTCTTCCCTCTGCTTCTGAAGCATCCCAAATCTGCCAGGGACAAACATTACAGAGACTTACAAAAAGGTAAAATGGAAAGGTAATCAAACAGATCCAAAGATGGCATGGAAGACTGAGAAAAGGCTGCTCTCTCTCTCTCTGCAGCTATAACTTTTCTCCTGGGTTTTCTGAGTTGAAAACATAACACTTAGATGCAATCTCTTTTATGTTAGACAGTAGATGATAATAAGCCTGTTGAAATGGATTGGAGACCAACAGCAAGCATGCAAGTTATTGTTTCAGAATGGAAATGAAGAGGGATTTTTTTTTTCTTGAGAGTGCAGATGGGAAAACTACGATGAATTGCGCTGGAATTTAGCAGATCCCTAAGGAAAACAGCCTGCAAAAGAGGGCAAACTGAGTGACTTCCAGTAGGCTCAGCCCCTTAGTGCCAAGCTTGCATCCATATCCAACCTCAGACTCAGCCACCTGCTGAAGAAGGAAGAATATTACCTCCAGCACCAGGAACACACAGAACATACAACCATTACATGGTTGAAAGTCCCCAGTTTTCATCTCACAGCTCAATGGTGGCTTTAGGAATCAGAGTTTCTGGTGATCTAACTTAGTATCCCCAGCAGCTATTAGGGTCAAAATTACTCTCTGAGCATTTCATTTCAGTGACTGGAACACGTTGCTCCGAGAAAGTGTGGATGTCCCATTCCCTGGGAGTGTTTAAGGACAGTGTTGGAAGGAATAGTGAAAGGTGTCCTTACCCATGGCAAGGGAGGGTTGGAATTAGGTGACCTTTAGGGTCTTTTCCAACACAAACCATTCTATGATTTTATAATATTTCATCAAGAGATTTTCTTAAATATTAACAGTGATCTAAAGGAAAAAGAAGTTTCTCAGAAGTTACACTAACACCTACATTAATATGGAACCATTATACTACCATTTCTTATGAAAACATAAACAAATATCCAAAGAAAGTGTATAAAAATGGGATTTCTAGTAGAAGTATTGGTAGAAAATTTCTAATCAGTTCTGATTCTTAAAATAACAGAGGATCAGAACAGCATCACAACAAATTAAGTACATGACAAACGTAACAGGGAAAATGAGACAAATTTGATTTTTTTCTCTTGGTGGCTTGCATTCTATACTTGCCAAGTTATTATTTTTTTATAATAGCCAATATGACTTTAATTTTCAGGGTCTCTGATAATGCAAATGTACCTTTTGAAAAATAAAAAGTATATGGCATTTTTCCCTTGGGACAACTTCAGGCAGGATAACTTCAACTTGATTAAATTGGTTCACTAAAATGATAAATTGCAGAATTTATAAAAGCAGCCATTGTACCCAAAGGCAGGTAGTGCTGTCTTAAATGTGCTATCCTTTACTACATTGAAGTGTTTTGTGAAAAATTATGAAGGGTAATCAAACATTATTATAAAAATTATAAAAGTTGGATGTTTGTTTATCAAAGAGATACTTCAGATATATTCTATTTCAGATTTTGCCAGATTCCTGGCAGAAACACTGCTAGAGCCACTTAGGAGCATATAAGCAAATCAGTAATTTGGAAGACAAGATCAGATCAATACATGTTAGATCAGTAGGGTCTCTTAAAAAAAAAAATTAGATGGAAGGCACAACAGAGATGGGCCTCTTAATGGATTGAAAAGGTGAAAGTGATTAGAGGTGAGATTATTCTGCACTCTGATAAGATGTGCTCAATGCCCTCCTGACAAGGGTATTACTAGTATGGGATAGTAGAGAATTATACTTCCAGTTATTTTTAGAATATCTGCTAGTGTAAGAGTTTGTGCATAGATGTGTGAGCATCTACATGCCAAATGTCAGTCCCACACACACACCTTCAACAAGATAATATTGCAGAAAATGTTGGATTCAGTCTACAGGTTCCTGGATTGCACTCACAGTGGTACAGTCAGAGAGATGGGTCACCTTGCATCAAACTGTTACTTCTCTATACCTCAATTGCTTCATTTCCAAAATTATGCCAATGACACTGACTTAGTCATGGACTGTGTTGAGATCTGCTAGTGAAAAATATTTAATGTTAATGGCCTGAAAATCACTTACAGCTATTTCTCACTAGTGTGAGTTGGTTTAAACAATAGCCATGAGCTTGATTTCACTGTGTCAGTGTCAGTTTTTACCTCCTACTCAGTACACTGCTTTTCGCTGAACTTTTCTTTCCTACGGTATTGTGTTACAATTTAAGAGCCTTATCAGATCACAGCACTTGCACAGAGAATACAGGAAGGTTTCATTACCTCAGAGAACTCAGGGATCCATAATGGAAGTTTCCAGTGCATTTGTGTCAGCTACATTTGTACCCTTTAGCATTGCTTACTCCACAACATTTCCAATATTCCAAACTTTCACGTTTTTCCCTGTGAGTCTCAGAAACACAAGGGGAAGGAAGAGAAAAGAGAAAAGAAAATCTCTCTGGGTCTAAGAACCTGTTTTCACAGGTTCCTTTTCACACTCCCAGTCTAGCAGACCCTGAACAGCAACCTGCCTCGCTGGCCTCTTGATATTCATGCCCATCAAAAGCTTTATTGTAGGACGGTTGTTTGGTACCTTTTTTAATGTTAACATACACCTCTCAAAGCAAAAAAGAATCTGAATAACACCTGACAGCCAACATATGCACAGTCTGTAGACACAAAAACATTGTCAAATTCTGCTACTGACAACACAAGAGTGGCCAATAATTTTTTTTATTTGCAAGATATAGAATGGAAAAAGAGTGAGATGAGAATACATGCATAAAGTGGACCTTCTTTCCAATACTCAGTTTTCCCAAGAAATTAAGATTTAGCAGCTTTTGCACTAACTCCATCCCATTATTTTACCATTCAATTCCCAAAAGAAATGGGACGTAGATTACTTTTCTGTTCAGGATGAGATGTGGGATCCTCAGAATGGTTTTTCCTGCTTCCACTCTAAATGCAGTGTTGCATAGGTTTGCTGGAAGAAAGAAAGGAAGGACCACAAAAAGAAATTACATGACAGGATTACTTTCATCTGTGCAAAGAAAGTATTGCAGTGGCATCTTGCAATGTTGTATCTGGGTTATTGTTTTCCTTCAAAGAAATATATTCAAATAGTGAGGAAGAGCATGCTTATTTTACCTTGTCTGCAGTCTGGGTTTTGCAACAAAGGCTCTTCTCAGGGTTTCTGAGCTTCAGGCTTTAACCTGTACCAAGGAATAAAGGAGATAGTGGTAGAAGTGTCAGCACAAACTCTCTGGGAGCCTTGGGCAAAGGGCATGGAGATAATGATGGGGAAAAAATGCTTAACTGATATTAAAGTCAAGGATAATTTATGAACAGAACCAATTTTTTTTTTTTCCCAACAAAACTTACTTGCATAATTCAAATATTTTTCTTGTGTTTCTATAGGTCTTTTTATTTGAAGTGGGATGGGACTTTGAAAATCATTTAGCTTATCCTGAGGCCTCTACCTCATAAATAACATACTTGATGCAAAATAATTATTTAGTACACAATAAAATTAGGAAGTACTAGGACTGAGGAGACCTTTTCAGTTGTACTTCTTCCCTTTGTGCAGTTCTGCTCCTACATAGTCCCTTAAGCTTTCATTTCATGCTTACAAGTGTTTTTCTCAGCAGGCACCCTTCCTCATACAAAGTAGTCTCCAGCCTCTCTGGAGACTGTGTTTAAGCATTCCTGCCTGAGGTCCAGGCCATCAGCTCAACAGACCATTCCAAATGAGCTTGTTTGATATGTTGCTGCACACCAAGAGCTTTACCAGGCCCACGTGGCATGACACAGCTGTGCTTTTCCAACTGTTTTAGACAGAAGGAAAATGAAACATTTGAAACAGCAAAATAAAATATTGGGGAAAAAAAAAAAAAGAAAGATACACATCTGGTAAAATCTAAACAAAAGGAGAATGTTTAGTGAGGCCTCACTGACTCCAGGGTATATTGATGCAAAGGGCTTTGATTGCTAAAACAGCTCTGAAGGTACATTTCATACAGTGCACCCTGCAACACATTGAAGTGTGTTTTTTCTTTCTATAACTGCTTCTTGCCAAGGTTTCTCTGCTAGCATAGGTCTGTTACTCAGGGATCACACCTTCTCATATCCTTGAGCAATGCCAGCACAAATTTTTACTGTAGAAGCTCATCTGATATCAGGTCTTTTAGGGACCAGTTCAAGAAGACATGAAGGGACAGCAGTTTGATTCCCTTTCTCCTTTTATATCTTTAAGATGTGACAGCGCATTGTGCAAAATTTCCTGAGTACAGAACCAGCTCCGGCTCCAGCTTAACACTTCAGTACTTTGGCTTTTTTTACTTTAAGCGTCGGCATAATTCTTTTCATGCCTCAGCAGATGTAACTATAATAATTAGAGGTAGCTCCTGGAATGAGCTGCAAGGATAATTGCCTGGGCACTTGTGAAATAAGGGACAAGAGGGGAAAAATAATATAATCTTTCTAATTTTATTAAACTTTGCTAAACAGAATCAGTGATTTCAAAACAATATTTTTTTTTTACCTGTGGGTTTCCACATAAAGTCATCCTCAGATGAACAGTGAATTTTTATGAAGCTTTTGACTCTTATGTGCATATTAAACAAAAAGGGTGCTGGAAACTGTCCTGCTCCTAGGTTGTATGAGAGGTGAACAGGGAACTGAGCCAAAGATTTGCTATAATGTTACAAATTAGCCACTATTTTTTCCAGCAATTTCATTCAGTCTCTTGGAAATGTTTCCCTTTACTGTAACAGGGAAATATCTGAATAGTGGTGGGTTAAATTTACATTGCATAGTGGGTTAAATTAAATGCTCAGTGGGGAAGGAATGGTTACTAAGGCAACAGGAGCATGCATTCGATACCTGTGATTGAAGTCTGTAACCTCATGCTCATTACCTTTCACATTGTTTCTTAATATTCACTCTAAAATGGATGTTGCCAGAACCACCTTGCTTCAACCAAAGTAGCAAGAAGTGATGTGAAAAGAGCTTGCAACTACTATCAGTATATTAAGATAGATCTTGAGAAGTAGAGATCTTTTTATCTGAACAATTTTTGCTTCCGTGGAATAAGAAATATCCAAAAAGCATTTGTAAACACAATTCTGAAGGAGATCTGAACTGGAAAACAGCAGGGCATATTTGCTGAAAAAACCTGTGAAACTAGCAAAACAAGAAAGGACAGAAATACCCAGTAGCCCTCAGTAGGTACTGAGGACTGACAGGTCAGAACTGCCTGCAGGAGAAGATTAAGTGCATCTGGCTCTACGTGTTGTTGGAGACCATGAGTAATATGAAGAGGTGAAAGTGGAGCACTTGTGTCTCTCTATGTTTTTATCCCATGCTAAATGAGAATAATTCATTCATTATGAGAATATACTATCAGAATGAGAACATACATGCTAGTTTTGGTCTATGGTAGTTAAAAGAGGTCAAGAATATTATGACAAGAACTTGCAAGATCTAGTACACATTGTACAACACAATAGCACTTCATAAAACTCTTAGGACAAGATCACAGAATCAAATACACATAGAAATTCACCCCTAAGCTTACTCAAAACTCTCCCTTTCAGAAATTAAATGTCAACAGAAATGGATGTTTTAACTTGAACAAAAAATAGATACACTTTTAAAATGCTTCCTTGAGAGTGAAAATTCTTTCCCTTTATAATCATCAGGTTGCGTTATTTAATTTAATTTAGACTTTTAAACCACTCTAATATAAATATGTGATACTATACAAAATATACATGACACACATGCCAACACGGTGTTTTATTTTAATAGCATATAAATTTGACAGTGCAATTAACAATGTCTGTTCATGGAAAGCATGAGCTTGCCACACTGTTTCTTGACAGACCACCAGAAAGAAGTTAGGGTCAGCTGGATCATCTCAGCTTTTTACTTCAGTAACCTTTCAGAAGGCAAGGTATTAAGTTAATCCGTTTGTAAATTAGGCCTTAAATGCCCAGTGCTTTTCATAATTTGGAGTTAGGCCTCTAAGTCTACCACATTTCCTCATCCATGGAATTTACACCTCTGCAGGCTCAATGCTTCCAAGTATAACAGAGACATATCTATCATCCATCTAAAAGAATTGTGCTATTGAAGTAAAGGATCTCATTGTCTGCATCTAAATCAGACTATGAAAGAGAGAGCACTCAGTTACTGAAACAGAAGGAAACTGCCTGTTCTGAATTACGTATTACAGACAAGCACAAAGCACAGATTCGATCTTACATTCATCAATTTCTTAAAAATTAAATAAATATATATTTTGGTTAAGCTAAAATCTCACATCTTATATTATTCTTGACTTTAGCTGTATGAAGTCACAGTGATTTGTATTTTTCCTGTAACACCACATTGGTCTAAACAGAAGAATCATTTAAATGATTCAAAAGATCACTGCAGGAAAATTTATGTACATAGTATGAGTTCCAGACTTTTTCTTTCGCTTTTGTTAAATTCTTGTCAATTTTCCATTCTGAAGCATGGGTTTTAGTAGTGTTTAGTAGTGACAGTCACCACAGAAAAACAGAAAGTGCGTGAATACCAAATAACTGTAATCAAGTGTGGGGTTTCTCAATTCTATGGGATGCGTGCAGGTTATTACTTGCACTGAAGACTAAAAAGAAATATGATCAGGGCTCAGCAGAAAGCACCAGTGTGGATTTTCTTGTGTCAGAGATTAACTGAATATTTAGAGCCACAGTCCTGCAAAGGCATGACATCTCTGACTTGTCACCTGAACTTCTCACTGCACACCTGAAAGTCTCTTCAAGACAAGAGTCCTGGGGAATTTTTAATAAAAATTATCTTATTTTTGACATTACTACTATAAGGAGGACAGGTCACCCTTTAGTTGATCTCTATATTCTTTCAGATTATTTTAATTAAATGAAGAAATGATGTCCAACAAAATAAAACCAGGCAGTTCAAGGGGCTTGGGTTTTTGGGGGTGACAGGTTGGTTTTGTTTTGTTGTTTTCATAAAAAGCAGAACAAACAATCTCATGATAGAATGCGGAGAGCTAATTAAAATCTGGACAGATAATCTTGTTCTTTTTGAAGGGCTTCTTTTTAAAGTGCAACACCACAATTAAATTATTCCACCAAGTTTAATGAAGTGGGTCAGTTAAACCCTCGTCTCTCTGTCTCTTATGAGAAGAGATACACTATCTAGTGAAAATCTGGAGTGAGTTTTGGAAGAAAAAAGTGTTTGAAATAATTTTTAATAAATATTACCTAATTCTGGAATAAAACCATTTAAAGATGTTGATAATGTTTTTGATAAATTGAAAATATTTCTTACATTCTTACTTAGGAAAAGAGCACCATCTACTGATCATCACTGAAATTCCTGTATCATGCTTCCCTTGTGTCTGTTTTACTTGTGTGCAACATCATAAACTTAACTCCAGAAGTTCTGGATGACTCTTGAACACATGTGAAGGAAAGCTTGTGTATTGTGAGCCATCAGCTAATACCACTGCGATGTTTTATTGTTTTAGTAGCCAGAAACACCTTAGGAGCAGGAAGCAAGCTCAGCTTCAGATCCAAGGCACCGAGGTCCCCAGTGGGGTTTCTCCCAGCTCTGTCTCACAACCCAGGGGTGGTAGCCAAGGCTGTAAAGCCTGTGGGTGTATTCAGGGCCTTAACTGCAGCAAGAAAGCTTAGCTACAAATAGGTTTTCTTTGCTCATTTTTCTGTCCTTTTGATAGGATTTGGGTTCTTAAAAAGCTCCAGTGTTGTTCTGAGAAACAATTTCAGAAAACTGGTGTGCTGGTGATGGCTGTCATCCTATGAGTGATGGGACTATTTCCCCAGTGTCTCAGACCTGATGTGATTGTGATGATTGTCTCTTAAACAGAATGTCAGGAGTGCAACCAGGAGCTCCCACAGCTGGATGAACATCTACAGCTTGAAATGACAGCTAAATCTGCATGACTGGCACCTGTGCACTCTGTGGGGCTGGCCCAGAGTGGAATTCATTACACATCTACTATCTACTCATGCAATTATGCCTCATTTTGAATCACTGGAGAATTATATATTCCTCATATATTATCTGCTTCTCATATATTGCCTTTGTCAGGCCACAGCCCAGCAGCTAGAGCTGAAAGATATCATTACTCAATAATTTATTGCTTGACTCAGCCTCCACTTTTTGAATTTCTAATCCCAGAGACATGTGATCATGAGAACATCTCAACTGGCTGAGGGAGGAGCTGTTTAAAGAACATTTCTAGATGCTGTAGCTCCAAGGTAAAAACTTAAAATCATTACTCATTTGCATTCAAGATACTCCACTACCTTGCCTATAAATAAAATTATCAGTCTTTTGGGTTTGAGGGATTTTTTTCATTGTACACTGGAACTTATATTGAACAGGTTTCTATTTCTCCTGGTAGGGTAGATGGTTATTTATTTATTTTTGCATGCAAAGACTGAAAAATCTCCTTCCTCCACTAAAAGAAAAAAAGAAAACCTAAAAGATGGGTATGGCACAGCCTCCCTGACCAACCTGCACCATCATCTCACCAGCCTCATGATGAAACAGTTGAAGGCTGAGTCCAAGTCAAATAAAAGTTGTCTATACATATAAATATACTGAATGAGTAGAGATAAAAGGATAAAGCAGAGCCATTTACATGGGTAAAATCAGAGGCAGTAAGGTGTGTGGTCAGATATTAAGCAGGCAAGTTACAGCCATATGTAGGCCTGTATGTATCAATCTGTGAGATAACTTCCTGCATAGGGCTTGTCCTTCTGTGGAAATGCAGAATTAAGTTGCAATGCTAAGATGGAATGAATAGCTAAGAGGGTCACAAAATGCAGTTTCATGCGTCAACAAGAAAAAAAGAAGTGTGGTTATGCTGTTTTGTTTTTTTTTCACTCAAAGTATTTCAAATTTCCATGGATGGTTTGTTGTAGAACATTCCCATTGCTATTATTTTGCACATAGAGAAAATCTTGCCTATATTTTGCGTTTTCTAGCTATTCCTCAAGTCCCTTTGAGTCCCTCCCCTTGTGCCAGGTGACTTGTGAAGTTATCCTAGAGAGGAACATGCCTTAGATGTTTAGATTAATAGATTGAATTAGAACATACATCATCAGACCATGCCATGGGAAAAAGGACCACTTTCTTGTTTAATTGGAAATGCAGAAACAATGCTCACTGAAGGGGGGGCCTGGGTTCTGTGTTGTTGTGTCATCCTGAGAGTGTGACAGACCCCTCAAGTCCAACTTATGATTCATGCTGCCCTTCAGCCCTGCTGCTCAGAGACCTTCTGAAGGTTTGTCTCTCCTGGTTCTCCTGGGGCTGATGTTCCTCGTGCTCTAAAGTTTCCCCACTTTCTCCTAAGGAGCACTTTTAGGAGAAGGGAGTGCTCTGGAGTGCACTGTAGAGCTCACTCTGGGCTCAGAACTGCTTGACATCTCTGTGTTCCAGCAGGTGCTGAGGATTGTTTGCTCCCAGGTGGCAGAGGGAAGCACACACTGCAGGTTGGCTGAGAGCTGGTACCAAGGGCTAAGCTGCTCTCTCTGCCTCTGACAAATCATTCACACAAAGCCAGGCAGACTCCAGTGTACAGAATCAGCTCTCAGAGTGCTCTGTGTAAAAACTGACTTTGAGAGGGTCGCTATGAACCACCAAAGCCAATTACCTCTTCTAGTCATACCTACATTTGAAAATTTGGCCTTAAACAGTTTGACTCACATGGTGAGTCAGGGATGCCTTCTGTTTTTCAGTCAAAAGTGTAGTAGGCTGTTGATCTGAGAACTCCAGAGGGCCTTTGAAATACAGCCACTAAGAGAAGAGAAAAGGCACTGAAAGTTATTATGGAAAATATGTTTTCAACAACTTTAATTAACAATAAACTGCACCTCCACCAGGAAAGATTTTAGATTAAAGGCTAGCTATTTTTTTTGAGGTAGGCAATTACACTTGGTATATTGAAAGGTCATAAGTTCTACTAAGTTTTTGACAAACTGACTGCCCCGCTGTTCTGATTTCTTATTACGAATTGTTCAACACATGTCAAGTGCATAATACATTCTATATCTATTGTGTACTATAATAGTGCATGTCTCCACGGCAAGACCAAAACGTCCTGGATAATTACAACTTCTCAGAAACCTTGAAATCACATCACAGATTATAAAAGATATTTTACTAAAGCAAAGAAAATGGGCAGAACTAAACACAAAATGTACAGATTAAACATAATAAAACTTTAACAGAAATTTTAATAGGTGGTTTTCTGGCTCCATCTGGTGCTCATTTTACAAAATTTCTAGCTGAAAGAAGTATGATTTCCATTTCTCTTTCCAGCTACACAAGGGAAATGAAGAGTGGTATTAAAATGTTTAACATATGTATCCTGAGGAATTACATTCAAAGTTGTATATTATTTATTATGAAAGTAACAGAATACCTTTTAAAATTAGTTTTTATATCCTGTGACTAAAATAATTTTCAGCTCTGAGAAAGGGCTTCTATGGCAAAATTATCATTTCTCCTTAGGATCCCGGTTAGAATGGCAAAATAATTTTCCTCCCTAGTAACCTTTCTTTGCTTACATCCTCATGATGGTTAAATCAATACTACTGCTTTATTCAAACAAATTCTCAAATATTTGCAACAGGATTATCACAAGTTTTCACATCAAATATTTTATTGGTGCTGCTTTCAGATCTCACAATAGCATATTTACTGTCTGTACAGAAAAATCACCTGCTTCACTTGGCTTGCAATAGTTTTTAGGAGGAGTTTGATCCATCACTGCCCCAGAGGTTGAAGCAACACTAATGTGTCTAGTTTCCTGGGCCTTCTTTTGGGGCCCTTCTTGTAGATGTGTCTGACATTTGCCCTCTTCCTGTCATAAAAGATATCCTCTGATCTCCATAACTTTTAATTATAAATTTCAGTATGACAGAAAGTGGCCCTGCAGCAATGTCAGCCACTTCTCTCACACTGGGGCAAATTTTGTCTAGGCACATAGACTCATATGGAAATCAGAATGTAAACTCTTCTTTTTTAGTAATTCTCACAATATCATGACAGAACAGCCTTCTTTTTCTACTGGGCCTAACATATAAAATATCCTTGTCCTCATATGTTCATAAACCAGCAAATTTATTTCAAAAGCAGGGTAGTTTAAATGTTATCCTTTAAAAAAGGTATTCTGACTTTCCCCAAAGTGGACTACATATATACTGCACACAGACTATAAAAACAATATTAAATCAACATGAATGCATCTTCAAAGATGATTTAGGAATTGAGGATAATGTTGAGTAGATGGTACTTCCTGACAAACAAGCTTTCTGCATGCCTCAGGGGCTTGAATGTACTTGCAGAACACCAGAGTGCAGTAGATAACATTGAGAAAATCTTCCCTAGCAGCAAAACAAGTAAGTTTAGGTTGGTTTTTTGGTGGTGGATTTTTTTTTTTTTTTGCTTTAGCTTCTCCCCCACCCATTTATAAAAGCATAACAGTTGCATTTATAACTACCAGACTGAGCTCTTCTTTCCACTAATATATGCCATCCACAGCACATACCCACTCCAGGCTCTGACCCAAAATGATTCAGCATTGGCTAATACAAATGGAATAGTTCTACTTTAAAGGAAAAAAAAAAAGTTTTGGCAGTCTGCTAAATGTCACAGAGGAAAATCATGGCATGTAGGAAAATAACTGTGTAGAGCAGTGTTGAGCCAAGAGTGTCTAACACGTTGTATTCATTATAGCCTAAACACAATAACAACATTTTTAAAGAACCTTATCTCCCTGTGATATTGTGGAAGCATTATAACTACTAAAAGCCCTGTTTGCCCCATCTGGTTTCTGACATGTGCTCAGGCTGGAGCATAATATTATCTCAGTGCTCTGATCCTGCACACATGGAGAAGGCTTCAGAATTAGGAAAATACCCATTAGCAGCTCATTTGTTCTTTTTTCCATAACGAAGCTCATTTGTGAGACCCCTGGAAGAGTCGGTGATCGCAGGGGACAAGGAAGCCCAGCCCTGGCTCTTGTGCCACATCCATTCAAATCTTTGTGCCATTTCCAGGTGTCAGCTCTCGCTCAGGGAGGGAAGAACAACGCAGCAGCTTTGGGACACCCTGAAATTCAGGAGAGAGTGGTCTCAGGTCTGGATCCTCACTGGGGTATCACCAGAACAACAACAACAAAATGTTATTTCGTATCTTTCTGTGTTTTTTTTCCTCAAGTGGGTAGGAGATACTTCTTTACTTCACCAAGGTAAAGAAGGCTTTGGCTTCCCCAAAAAGGCAGAAGCTACACGCTTTCTATTAGATGGAGCAGTTGAGCTCTCTGGGAACTGAGACATAATGGGAGGTAACTTGCCTTCAGGGTAGTTTCCTAATAGCTCAAAAATATACATATCTCGTGAGTTTGTTTTTTAAACTTATTTTTATTTATTTATAAATAAATACATTTCTATTTGCATATATAAATATATATACGGGGGAGGGGAGAGAGTTTTGAAATAAATTGCGATAAAGCTTGCGATCCCTTACTGACTTGCAGAAGAACTCTTCCTAATTGATATTAATAAATCAATGAATCAATGAATAAGGTTTAGCCATTAAAAGAAGCTGAACCCAAAGCGATTCACAAAGAACTACTCATGCAACCTAAAAAAACCCAGCAAACCCCAAAACAAACGGCAGCCGCGGCTCGGCATGCCCGTGCGGCCCCTCAGCAGCGGCCGGGAGCGCTGCGGTCGCGGCTTCCCCTCACGGCGGGGCGCGGCGGGGCCTGCCCGGGGGCCGGGCCGGGGGCAGGGCCGGAGCCTTTCCCCGGCCATGGCGGTGAGGGCGGGCCCGGAAGGGGAGCAGCCAGCGCCCGCCTGACTTCCCCGGCTGTCGGGCGGGGCGGCAGTGCGGGCAGCGGGCACCATGCTGCAGTTCTTGGTAAGGCTCCGGGCTCCGAGGCGCGGTGCCTCTGCCGTGGCACGATGGGGCCGCTGCCCGGCCGAGGGAGGAAGGGCGCGGTGTCCGGCACCCCCCGGCCCCATGTTCGGCCGTCCCCCGGCCCCATGTTCGGCCACCTCCCAGTTCCGTGTCCGGCCACCCCCCGGCCCCATGTTCGGCCACCCCCCGGCCCCATGTTCGGCCGTCCCCCGGCCCCTGTCAGTGGGGCGGCTGAGCCCGGTGTTGGCTCCCCGGCAGCTCCCCATCCTTGGGCGGCTTCCCCCTCGAGCTGCTTCCCTTCTCCCGCTCCTTCCCACCCGTCCCCCTTGTTCTCGCAGAACGCTGCCTTAAAGATGCTCTGAAAATGGAGTTCCGCGGCTTGTTTTTCCTTCCAAGTCGTGCTCTTAATTTGCCTTGGAGATTCCGCTTGCTCACGGCGATGCTGCCCTTGCTGCTCAAATTTCTTTGTGTAAGCATAAATACCTCTCTCCTTCAGTGGCAGCAGGGGCGTGAGCCCTTGACATTTTGTACACCCTTATACTGCTGGAGATGTGGATATACGGAAATTAAGGCAAGGGATCGCATGTCATTACTGCCCCGAAGAACAGCAGAATTATTAGGCTTCATCTTTTGTTGGGGCAAGATAATTCAGCTGGCTAACGAGTTTCATGGGGGGTGTTGATACAGAGCAAGAAGTGATAGCCTATTATAAGCTGGAAGAATATCGCCTATTTTTATAGAATAAATAAATGACGCCTATCTCTCATCCCAGCTTCATAAGAACAAGTATGAAAACCTCAGTCATTTCTGAAGCTGTTTATAATCCCCTTGCCACTCCAGTGAAAACCTTCAGTAAGGCTAAATATGGTTAGCCTTTCTCAGAGTTTCTGTGTTTATCAGCTCCACTGTTTTCTGCTGGTTTTTTAATTGTTGTTGCTAGATAAAAATACATTATATTTACGACGCCTCATTAGTGTGTGAAAGTTAGACAAAAGATATACTAATTCTGTGTTTTTTCCCTGCTTGGGTGTAGATTGGAAGTTTGACTCTTGCTCTGCCTGGTTAGGGCTGTAGCAGAGAGATAAAGGAATAATCTCACAAACCTTGTGTTTTTTGCAGTCCAGAGTTAAGCATTAAGTAAGCTATTTGTTTTCAGTGCATCTTGAAATGCTGTGTGGAAATTGGAAGACCCTGAACTCTCATCAGCCCTGTTGTTTCTAGTCAACATGCACATTTTCATTGGCTATGTGCTTTGATTTTCATATAAGTGAAGTCTTAAATAGTGACTTTATTTTTCCCCATTGCTCAAATTGTCAGCTCTAAAAATAAGTGTAACCGGGTGGATACAGTGCTGGATTTTCCACTAAAGGACTACGTTTAAAGGGAGTACTGGTCTCAGTACTATCTCTACTGACTTGGGGTTACCACACAACAGAATATGACTTATGTTGGAGAGGTTCTAGGGTAAAAGCCTAGAACACTGCTAATAAACAAGGATTTGGTTTGTGTTTCCAGGCAGCTTCCCAGAAACTATTAAAGGAAATTTTCCTCTGCTAGAGTGATGCTCTGAATTAAGAGGAATCACAGGTCTGTTTTTCATCGGTGCATTATTTGTTAGTATCTTCTAGAGTACCTGCTTATCTGGTAATTGAAACAACAAGAGCACATGCTAACCAGGGCAGTACACACAAGAATAATTCCTCTTGTTCTTAAACTGTTAAAGCTAAGCTTAAAAAAGATGATTATAAACAAGGAATAAGATCAAAAATCTGTTTAAGAAAATACTGAAGTAACTTGAAGTCAGTATGACAGCTCGCATCCAGTTTTAGTTTTCTATAGATAGATTTTCAGCACTGCTGCTTATGGAGTCTGAATCACAGAAAAGATGAATTGTGCTCTGTGCTGCTTTGGGCCTGGAAAAGATGTCTGGTCAGTAAGTGATGGCAAAGTTGTTTTGTGGACACTGGTTTTATTTTTCTTAAAATAGTCTTATTTTGACAGCAGTGACCATGAGCAATAACAATTTTCTTAAATAGAACTGGCCTCAGCTTTTACAAAGGGTGATTTGTCTACTAACAATGAATGAAAGCACAGTATTAGTATTATTAGTTAGTAGTTAATTGAAATAATTAGTATTGACTATTTCAATATAGTCAGTATTGTTAGTACTTCCAAGTATTAACTTGAAATAATTAACTATTTCAAAATAGTTAAATGAGCTTTCATGGTAAAAGGCAGACTTAGTTTGAAGTGTAACAACAAAAATAAAATATGAGATACTGAGGAGGTGATGAATGAAAATCTCATCATCTGTCTTTTAAGAGAAAAATTTCTTTCACTTCAGAAGTGTTCTTATGCTTGAGGATTTTACTCATCTAGCAGACAAGGTCTGGGCCAGAAACTGGTTGTGTTTTGCTCTTGCTCTACTTCCAGAGTGCATTTTTATGGACACCCTTCATCAACTGTAAGTGCACAGTTGTCAGAAGAGGTTGTGCCCAGCTTACAACCAACTGTACTACCTTGGAGGAGCCCCTAGATCCGAGTGGATTTGGCTGAGAACTAATCTCTTGGGGTCAGAAGGGTTTGTCTGGAAGATGCACAGCTGTTGCTGCAGAAGAGAAGAAGCAGGTTTACATCAGTTTAAGTCCATGTTGTGAAGTTAGGTTCTTTTTACTTATACTAAGACACATATGTCCCTTTCCAGCACTGAGCATTGTTCTAGTGGGGTGTTGCTTTAGGCATTCCCAGCATGGACCAAGAGCTATGTGATATGTTGGTCTCTGCTGCTGTCTCCACCATTTTTCTAGGAGTTACTGCCTTTGTGGGTGTGTAGAGAACCTTACAAGGATGAACATAGCTTGATCCAAATAGTCTTGGGGATGTGGATTGAATAACAAAATTGTGTGGTATTTTGGAAATGATGGCAAGGTGTTTCTGGTGAGGAAGATGGGTAAAATTGCACCTCTCTGTTTGAAAGATGAGAAATTAAGTAGGAGTGGAATTGAAACTCATTAAATAACTTCTAATATCCCTTTTTCTTTATTTTAGCCAATAAGTTTTTGATGGAAGGATGTTAACTCTTCACCCTTTCTTCCTTTTTAGCTTGGTTTTACTCTTGGCAACGTGGTTGGGATGTATCTGGCTCAGAACTATGAGGTAAGTATTTTGGTATTCTCAGAGGGAAACCTGTTCTGATCGGAAGATATATTGCTGTTTTCCCTCAAGTAGAATTGAATCAGCCTTTATTTTGATGGTTTATATATTTTAAACAGAGTGCAGATCATGCTGACTTTAGGACAGGAGAACTCAGACTTTTACAGCAGAATTACCTCACTGGAAGAGTGGTCAGCCATTGGAACAGGCTGCACAGGGAATTGGTGGAGTCACCACCCCTGAGGTGTTCAAGGAATGACTGGACATAGCACTTAATGCTGTGGGCTAGTTCACAAAGTGATGATTGGTCAAAGATTGGATTCTGTGATCTTGTAGGTCTTTTCCAAACTTAGCAGCAAAAAAAAAAAAAAAAAAGTGGAAGCAAAGCATCATCTTCTCTGTGGCAGTGTACTGCTTATAGCTTAAACTTCTGTTCAGTCCTAGAGCCCAGGCATCTACAGGGAGACAGGAGGATCAGAAAAGGTTTATCAATTGCTCATGGATTTTACCAGCATTAAAATACTGTTTCCTGTCTTGGATAGCCTGTCTTCTTACAGTGTTCTCCACTCAATACGAATTTTTGTTAATAAAAGTCCTCAGAGCATGAGAAATGTCTGTCTCTCAGACCAATAACGAAAATAAGTTTTGCCAGCTTTTTTTGAAAATTCAATGCTTTCTTCTACTTCAAAAAGTGTATTGACCTGCAATCTTTCTTTCCTTCTTTTCTCACAGTGAGAAAAGAAAGAGAACTTCCTCTTTTTTAGCTCTCAGTTAACAGAGTTTTAGTGTGAGAGGGCAGAGGAAGAAGATTTCAAGCTGAGCCTTCAAAACATGCTTTTAATTTCTGCAGAGTCAACAGGATCCCTTGTAAGATTAGTGCCGCTTCACTTTCTGGCTAGAGGAGTTAATAACATTTAACTTAAATTTTTTAACATTCTTATGCAATCTGTATTAGCCTTAATAAAAAAAACCAAACAACGTTGTTGAGGCTTTGGTGACATTTCTGTTTTCCTTTCCTCTCATCTTCAGTATTGAAGTCATCATGCTTAAAAAACAAATCTTACATTTTGCTCTTTGTTCATGCACAAACTTTGGTGATTTTTCCTGTCAGTTACTCCAGGAAAAGGACTAATGAAAGGCTGGTGTTTCTGTACAATGTATGTTTTATGGTGTTAAAAAGATGTAGTCACAAGAATATATTTGGATGTATCAGTAGGTATCACAACCAATCTGTGGTGCTTTTCTGGCAGCACTGATAAAGAATTGCCACAAGAGGGGGACTCAGGCTTTTGATTTGCTGGAAGTTCCCTGGAAATGCAACACTGACTTGCAGGATGAACACAGAAATTTTATTGCTGGTGTTGAAGATGATTGGTTTGAGATGACATTTTATATAAGCTTGTCATAATGAGGTCCTAATTCTGCAGCTGTACACACAGTGTGCTCAGTAATAAGTACATGGAGGGTTCTGCTGACAGTGGTGGAGTTCTCTTGGTGTAGTTTAAATGTCAGGCGTGTTACAGGCTGGGCTCTTAATTCCATTTGGTCAAACAGAGCTTAATTCTGAAAAGGAAGGTAAGAGGAACTTACGTTACCAGTTCTGTGAACCTCAGACCATTCAGTAAGAGAACTGCATTCTGTATGGATTAATTTCTGCTCTGGTCACATATAGGTTACATATGAAGTAAAAACCCAGGATATATATATATATATATATATCAGCTAAGAGTGGAAAATTTGCTTTAATTTTGTTTTAATCAGCTTGTAAAATCATGCATTATCAGTTCCCAGTTTTAGCTAGTCATAACCTTTTCTTTGCTATTAAGAGCTTCAGCTTTTTTTCTCTTTCAAGGTATCAAAATTTACTGCTGGATTATTTTATCAAAATTATTTTATTTGTTAGAGAAAGCTGAAGATTTGAAGCTCACAAGCAGTAAATTGAATTTTCATTCAAGTGTGAAACTGCAAAAGGGTGCCAATTTGCAATGCAGTAGAATTCCCCAGTGAAGAATTTTGTTTCCCACAAGATGAACTAGGAGAAATATTTCTTAATAAATTTCTTGAGAACATATTTGATGCTCTTGAACATCTCTTTTCTCTTGCGTTATGACCAGTATAGTGCAATCTAATTTCCCCTTCAAAAGCCTGTGCATCAGTGTTTAAATCTGCTTAATCTTGGCAGTTTGTCTTCTTTCAGTCAGGAAGCCAGACTGGTCATGCTAAATTTCCTGTAATCTTTTTTCGTTCCTCCTGTTCCCATCACCACTGGCTGACTTATTGCCTTAATAACCTAAGTATTTCCTGAAGCCTCATGTGAGGTGCTCTCATCTGCTGTTTGCCTGATACTGCTTAGATTTAATCTTTGTGCAAGGTAACAGATACTGGAAATACCTTTTAGAAACCAGTTTAAACTTTATAGAATTTCTTGCTGTGTGTATGGTATTGTCTTTCCTGATGAAACTTATGTAGCCCTGGATTTTTTTTGTTGCATGGGGTTTGATTGTTTTGTTTTGTCTTTAAAGATTCCTAACATTGCAAAGAAGCTGGAAGATTTTAAGAAGGATGTGGAAGCCAAGAAGAAACCTCCTAATGACAAGTCCTGAAAGAGCAATGTTCCCCAGGTCAACTCTGTGTGTGCACCGAGGATGCAATTTACCTTTCAGGCAGCAAAGGTCAAGTAGAGGGTTGGCATGCTTAGTCTCCTAGAACTGGCATATCCTTCTTTTGAAAGGGCAGTGGTGAACTTTTCCTGGGACTGATTTTCAAAGGTTTCAGAATTTGGATTTGCAACTGATACATGACTGGATGATATCATTTGTATTTTTCAGTATTTCTTTTCCTAATATTTTGTAACCTGTTTTTACCTGATCCAACTGGAGTGCTTTTGGTCCTGTTAAAATGTGTTCCTCACACTTGATAATACCCTAGCTCTTAGAACAGCACAAAAGAAATTAAATGCATCAAGAAGTAACTTTCAGAGTTTCTTGTCATTTGTTGTGAGCAGTGATATTTCACTATCCTTCAGCCACACATACACACAAAGCAAAAAAAGCAGCTATTAAATCTCCTGGTGTGTAAGAAAACACACATTCTATTGTCTTCTGCTTGAAGCCATAATTCTGCAAAAATCCTGTTGTGAATTCTGAAAAAAAGTTGCAATGATTTGAATATATCAGTTTTATTAATTCAAGAATCTATCAAATAATTTTTTTCCCTTAAAATGGAAGAGTTCTATTAACTCTGTAACATGGCTTCAATGACAGAGTCCCCTTGACAGTCTTTTCTCAGGACATGAAGAACAAAGAAAAGTGTCAGGAAAATATTCTTGCTTTTATTGAGAATGCCTGGTGATGGACTGCTCCAGCCAAGCACAGAGAATAACCTCTATTTGTTCAGGCTCTAGATTAAAGCATACCTGAAGTGCTTCTCCATTAATGTTTTAATTAGGATGAGGGTTGTGCCTTCAAAGTGGTTTGTCCTTTTACTATGTTTTCATTCTCATCATAGGAGAACTGTAGAGCATATGGTCTGTATTCCTCTCAGAAGAGACTAAATCAGAATATGTGCTTTGATCTCTAATGGGAGTTTAGTCCATTAGGCAGGTCTAGAGACACTCCGAAAGAAAAGAACCCAAGCTCTGGGCACTGATTGTCTTGCTTTGTCAGTGACCTGTGCTGTTTGATATAAACATAGCATCAAAGCTTTAAAGTATGGAACTCTCTATGTACCCATTGTAATTTTGACCCTTTACCCCAAAGCCTTTAATTTGGATATATCTGAGTGGACTCCTAGTTCAGGAGTTCTCACTGGATCAGTAAAGACACATTGACAGAGTACCATACACCAAACACATCCTTTGCCAAAGTTTGGTGGTGCCAGAGTTCTTCCACAATGCGCTCCTGAAACAGAGGAAGGTATTCCTCAGGCAAAGATTCTCCTTCTTAAGCAATGTAAATATATATAAAGAATATTTCACCTGTAATTTTAAATCCTTCCTTTCACCTCTGCCCTGAAATGTGTAGCTGACATAAAAGTTTTCAGTCTTTGCAAAGGGTTATTTGTCAAGTTTAAAAGTCAGGCAATCTTAGTAGTGATGCAACCAATTTTCTCTACAGTAAACACCCCAAGAACCTCTGACACGGAGGAATGGTTGAAGGACCTAACGCCAGCTATCAGAAGCCATGTGGTAGCAGCATGTGTGGAAGATACCCAGAATGTGCTTGGTGAAGGGAGTTCCCTACTGAAGTACAATTATGTTTAGCTTTTCCTGAGTTAGTGCTGTATGCTCTACTTCTTGCAAGAGCTTTCCACTTCCTTTCACAGACTTCAGACCTGACTGAAGGAATTTTCTTCCATGCACAGAAACGTTTCCATAGAGTGATAGCACTGCACAGCTGTTTTGGTGCTTTCATGAACATGATGAACTTAGGTTTCCCCCAACTTCCTCTCCCTCCCCCTCCCCTCCCTTTCATATTCTTGAGCATTGAAAAATATTGTCGTTAACCCATTTTTTTTTCTTTGCTCACCATATAAAATTATGTTAGTGTTTAAAATTGGATTATTTCTTTCCTTAAACATACTTCATATTCTTCCCTTTCTGTACGTGGAGATGAGGAGTGAAATAATGTTCCAAATCTTGGTGTTTGTTGCCAAACAGGCCAGTGTTTTCTAAAAGTGTTTTTGGAGCTGACTCTTTCAACTGTGCATTCCAAACAGATCCTAACAGGATTTTTTTTTTCCTATCATATTAGGAAGTGAGAAGCTGCAGATGTAAAGCTGTAGAAAAAATATATGCTCATTAATATTGAAGAAAGCATTTCTGAGGTGTTTCACTGTTTGCAACACTTTCCCTTATAGCTCAAGCTAGATTTTTTCTTCCCACATAATAATTATCCAGATATTATACATCTGGATAATGTTATAGCACAGCTGATGTGGACTTTGTAACTACTATATAATGCATTTTACCTAGCCTGAGGTTATCCTAGGTGATCCTAAAATTTAACCTTACCTTTCAGAGGGCAGAGGGTGAGCACAGATAATGACTGCTTGATGCAGGTCTTGCATCTGGGGGCTCAGAGTGCCTTGGATGCACTGGCGTCATAGCAGGGCACAAAAGATGGATGCTCCATGAAATTACCTAGGAACAAATTTCCCACTTAACATGGGCTTTGTGGATATCTGCCCATTTCAAATGCCTATGTGGATAGCTAAAATTACCAACTAAAATATGCAGACTTCCTTCCTTTGCTGAAAAACAGTTGTGTTCATGTATTCATTATTTTGAGACATATTCTGGAGCTGAAGGTTCAAGGCAAAATGGGAGGAATGGAATACATGAGCTACTAACAGACTTCTAAAATATTTACTGTGGATTGAGAGTATTAACCTGTTTGGAAAATGCTGCCCTAAGGCTCTTCTGCCATTAAACAGTCAAGGGTTAATAACCAAAATAAACAAAAAGCCAGATAGCAAAGCTAATTATTAGCTTACTGGGCACCAGAACCCAGGTAAGGTTGGTGGTCACAGAACTTAATTACATGAATGTTCTGTGGTTTTACATCCCAGAACCACAGCGTGCTGCTGCATAATATGTGCTCCATCCCTGGTGAAATGTTTTGGTTTCAAAGCAAGAAATTGGAATTTTTGGAATTAGCAATGTGTTAATTTCATATGCCTGGATTATATCTGTGTTTGCAGAAACAAGATTGTGCATCGATATTCAAATGTAAAAATCAATATCAATATGCTCTATGGGAAGCAGAATTACTTTGGACATTAGGTAGATACATCAGTATGTAAGTTGCTGCTAAAATCCAGAGAAAAATCTACTGTACGGTTCTTTTTATTTTTGCCTCAGAAGAACAAAAAAGAGAGATGTAGTTTTATTTGATAGGCTTCTTGGTGGTACGTGTTAACATTTATTTTACAAAGTTCTAAACCGAGGTAATTTTTATTGAATTTGTACTAAGATAAAATAACTCTGCAGGTTATTTGCTTTTTCACCTGAAACATACATTGTTCACAGATGATGAGTTTTACTTTCTGAAAAATAAATTTCATAATTTGCCCTCAGAATAGGTGCTCCTGCCAAAGTCAATTCTGGCTTTAGTCTTTAAATGCACATGGAAAAAAAAAATGAATATGCCAATCCTGTAAATCACTGTCTCAAACCACAACTACACAGTATCTTTCCTATGCTATTTTTTTTTTCCTGTGTGGAAACATGGAGTCTGCAACAGAGTAATTCCACAGATTAGGGCCTTTCTCTGACGACAGCACTTCTTGGGCCCAAAGATGAAATGCAGTGAGTAAGATACCAATCAACATGTAAAAAAAAAAATAAAAAAATACAAGGGCCTGTTTTAAATTCTATTACTCAAATTTTCTGCAAACACGAGAGACTTGAACAGCCATGTACAAGTATTAAGTACAGCTATCATGCTCTGCTTTTTTCCCTGAGAAATAAAACATTATCAGCTATGGAATGAATAATTGCTCAGTAGAAATCACCTCAATTTGCTTCAGTTAAATTGTTCAGATTTTAAGTTAGGTATATTAAAAAAGTCCATATATGAAGCCTTAATAGGATTTTAGTAAAAGGTAATAAAAAATGTAAGATGAAATATTATACTTCTGTTAGTTAATGCAGTTCCAATCTTTGGACAAATACTGAGCTGAAAGCAGAATTTTTGTTTTTAAGGCTTGATGTATGTGCTGAATCTTGAAAGCACCTTGAAATCACTTTAATTTGAAATCAGACTTATTTGTCCTCTGAAGAAAATACTTCTGCCCTGGTTGTTGGTAAAGAAAAATTTGAAGTAGAGTGACAGTACACTATATCTTACAAGTGAAAATTTCTGACTTGTATACTTGCCATTACTACTACTACTACTACTACTACACAACAATAAGAGCAGGGTCTGGTGGTGGGGCATGTACTGCCTGATCTCATGTGGAAAAAAGGCCAGGACAGCACACTGCCTTCCTTCATCTACCTGGTGGGACATGGCAGTGACAAATGCCAGCAGCTATGAATGTGGAATGTGCCAGGAGCACCAAAGCAGGAGAAACAGTCTGTTGGGGAAATTCCTTGCCTCAGTCCACTCCAAATGCCTCTGCACCAATCTTGTGAGACACAAGCTATTCCAGAGTCTCCTGGAGATGTTTCTGAAGAAATGTTGGAGATGTGCAATAGCACCAAGCCATTTCATTTACCTACTGCTATTGCTGTTCTTACTGAAGAGCATTGCTGGACACCCTGTTTGATTTGTGAGTAATCCCAGGTCTCCCTAAGGCTGGCTGGAATGCCAGCTGCTCATCTGTCACAAGTGAGAATATCCTGTGTTCATATCCCCTGGGAAGCTCTGGGAGAGCAAGGTGTGATGGGAGCTGAGCAGAGCTGAGAAATCAGTATTAGGAGGGCAGAGAGTGATTTGCTGCTGAGCAGTAAAGCAATTGGAAGATGCTGGTGGATGAAGCATGAAAAGGATTAAAAGTTGAGTGCACAGTAAAAGGTGTAGAGCAGCTAAAGCCCTGGCAGGAAAACAAGCCAGAAAGAATTTCATGGCAGGGAGAGAATGGTCAAAAGTAACTTTAGGCACTGTGAACAAAGAGATGTTCTGCTTGCTGTGTGTAGGGACAAAACTGGGTTTTGCAGACACGCCCAGCCGCTGTAGTGCTTGTCCTGGAGGAGGTTGCCCATGCTGGTGGACAGGCATTGCAGCCCCTTGCTTTCCTGCTCCTGGGGCTTCAGGCTGGAGCTCGTGGCAGGGGAGGCCAGAGTTCCTCTGCTCTGAGCCCATTTTGGGGTCCGTGTTCAGCAGCAGCCTCCTGCTGGAGAGCAGGGAAACAGCCAGGGAGAGGAGCAGAAAGGGAGGAGGATCTGCATAGCAGAGGCTGCTGTGAGCTTTGTGTGATGGAGTGTGGTGCAGGAGCAGGCTCAGCGTGGGGGGAACACAGGAACAGGTGAGATGGGAGAAGAGGTGAAAAAGTGAGGCCGAGGTCTTGTTTTACCATCAGGGGTTATGGGGAT
Source organism: Poecile atricapillus (assembly GCF_030490865.1). Taxonomy (NCBI): domain Eukaryota; kingdom Metazoa; phylum Chordata; class Aves; order Passeriformes; family Paridae; genus Poecile; species Poecile atricapillus. The sequence continues at coordinate 19,230,414 of NC_081289.1, read as the reverse complement.
GCTTTAAGCAACTGATGCACAGAAACATTGCTATTCAAAATGAAATTTACAGGAACTACCAGGAATAGCAATTATTTTGCTAAAGGATGCCCCTTCCTGCTTCTGGAACAAGGGCTGAGACACGATTTTGTTTTTTTTCCCCATATTTCTCCCCTCTGCCAGCCTAAGACCTCTTATTTTACCTGTTTATTTCCCAGATGCGTCTGTGGGATCCCTCTGTTTTGACAGAAGCAGTAAATTAACACCTCCTGCTGTCTCAACACTGCTTCTCTAAGGGTTTTCTGGGTTATGGGTGAAATATATCCAATTTATGTTCACATGGAGCCCCAGAATGTGCAGTAATGAATAATTTATTTTATTGACATTTTATTTTTGCAGAATAGACATTCACACTATCAACTAGAGAGACTAGATTAAAAGTGGAAAGCATAAAAATTCATTAAAGTGTATGTGTGATTACATGAGATTCAATCATTCTAATATACAGCTTAAAGGTATTGACATTAAAGAAATTATTAAAAACTGGACATAATACTTGAGAAGACTTAATGAGTGTCAGAGGGATCCAGTGAGGAAAGCAGGGCATTCAATTTGTTGATGAGAGATAAAGAGGTTGGCTTTTTGGCTTTGTAGTTATTTGCTCTTGAGCCACAGTTTCCTACCTTTGAAGTTCCTGCTCTCTGGGCTGCTAGAGAGCAGGGGGTGTGACATTTCAGTGAATGCATAGGATGGGGAGATACACCAGCACCACTCCACTTCAGCCCTCTCCCTTCTTACTCATGGAGTAGCACTGAGTGCCATCAGGGATGAGACTTTGTCTGTCAGGGGAATCAGAAGTGCTTAACAGCAGCCAAAGAGACAGGAGAGTGATAGGGGGTGTTGGCCTGGTAAGGTTTTGCTGGTCAAGCTTCCCCTGCTGAAAGAACTCCCACTGCAGCAATAATAAAAAAGGTCTTGAACAAAACTTTCTGTTCCTGAAGCTTCCTTCCAAAGCTGAGACTGCAAGTACTGCAATATTGGAAACTTACAGTAGTGCTGTGCAAAAAAACCTCCCATATTCTCCTTCCAAGGAGGTTTCTCCTTCCTCTCTGGTGGTTTCTACTATCCCTTTGAAGTGCTGTAGCTGGTAGTTGGTAGCTGGATTTCTGTCCAGGTCATATGAGTTAGGTGGAAAAGTGGTTTTTGCAAAAAACAGTGATGTGTCATCTCAAAAAAATAAGAATTTGCCTTCAAAAGAAGTAGGCTTATAAAACTCCTCTGGATTTGGGAATAAGGCTCACCCTGCATTCAGTGTAGAAGTCAATAGTAGGACTGAATTTGCTACTGCTGAGTACACCAGTGTATGTGTACTTGTCTTCTGCTACTGGAGTCCTGCATACAAGTCCTACATAACTGCTCTAAGGTGTGAAAAAGCTATAGGCAGGTAATTTGGAGGAGTGGATTTTTTCTGAGTTATGATATCCCAGAGAAGACAGCAAGAGAGCAAAGCTAATCTCCCCTTTTAACTCATGCTGATTTTCTGAACTGAAAAGCTGTTGCAGAAGACTTCCCAGTGGATTTTCTTCATGGTTTTACAGTGGATCCTGGTTCTATGTATGCACAAGTTTCCTTCTTTCTTTCATAGGTGAAATGTATGTTCAATATTTTGTTCCAACTTGCTTTGGTCTTGCACTTTCGCTCTTTTTTTCGTTGAAGATTATGTTTGGCTTGTGATGTTGTTGACTGTTGCCCATTCTGGAAAGGTGTTCAGCTGGAAGAGCCTAATTCCCCACGTGTTGATGGCCACCATGACAACAGCCAGACCAATTAGATTTACACCCAGGCCAGCTTTCACCTGCAAAAGCAAAATGCATCAGAACAACTTGATCAAAAACAGTTAACATAGGGGAAAAAAAAAGCAAAAAAAAAGCAGTAGGATCTATACTGACTCATATACAGTGTGATAATTTATGTATAGTGATTTCTAGAACAAAAGAAAAAAAGCATAAATGAGAGAATATGTGTCAGGGTATATGTTGGAGTATTCAGGAATGATAGTTAGAGACTGATGCAGTTCATTCACTGCTCAGTTTGCCACTTGGAGTTCTCAATTGGATAATCAGAATGGGGAATTAAACCACACACACTTGACTTACTGTGGAGCTATGTGATAAATCTAATTTCTTATGCTCTCTTGTGCTTGTCTTAGTAGATCAGTGCAAAGGATTGCATACTCCTAAAGCTCTTTAGACCATTACATTCATTAAAAAATACAGCTAAGAAATGTGTGCATCCTACAGCAGATCTGTGATTGTTCTTAACCTGACAGCCCTATTGTGTAAAAGCAGTGCAGACATCACTAATTAATAGTAGCAGCAATATAATAATTATTATTGCACCAATGCAATTATTATTATTGATTATTATTGGCTGCTGGATGTGGTGTTGAAGTTGCATGAAGCACAGGAGGATGTACCCAGTGCCAAGACTCACCATGTCTTTGATCTGGCAGTGCCCATAACTGAAGACAATGGCATTTGGAGGGTTCCCCACAGGCAGCATCACCGCAAATGAGATGCACATGGTGACAGGAATCAGAGTGTATAAAGGGTTGATAAGCAGGGTTTCTGACTGGAAGAACAGAGGGACAGAAGTGTTTCACCTAATCCATAAAAGTCACAGGTGACAATTAGTATGAAAGCACCCGCTCTGCTGTGAATTGCACCTGCCAAATTTCTAAACTTAGGCGTGGAAGTATTTTTTGGTTGGTTGGGGTTTTTTAAGAACAGTGATATAATTTTCAGGCTCCAGGGATCTCTCTTGAGACATTTCACCATGAGGGAGGGTGGAGTTTGCTACTATAGTAGGATACCTTCACTCTTTCTACCACTTGTTCTCTGTGTCATTCTGTATTGTGTCTTCTGGACTTTAACACTGACTGCTGCTTCAGTCCTCATCCACAAGAACTCACAACAGGTTAACACAAAGAACTGGCTTCTTCCAGTTGTTGAATATGTTGTGAGACCATTATGTGATGTCCTCCAGAACAGTGCTTAAGAGAACCAGCTGTTCATGATCCAAACTTGCATGGTGAGAAGGCAGAGATGATGGAATATTCTTTACAGTGGGCTAAAGAATGCAGTTTTCAGTGGTGATAAAATTTTCGATTTTAATTTACATCACTTTGGCCCAGTTTTATATGAGAGGGAGAAGGAAGGATAAGCAAGGCCACAATTATTTTGGGGAGGGAAGTGTCTGCAGGTTACTTCTGAAATCTAAAAAGAGAGTCTCCCTTAAGATGGCATTTCATGCTACAAGTAGATCGCTGCTCTGAATATTTTTTCAGGAGAATCCCTTTCTGCATGGAGCAGAGGCAAATCTGAATTCCTAAGTCACAGAAACACAATTACATATTTTGATCTGACCACATCTTAATATTTTCTCAGAACTGTTCCTATAATATGCTTTAGGACAATCCCATAAAATAGTTATAATGGGAAAGATGATTTATGACCTCCATTCTTGGTAAGAAAATTTTCACATTACGTAACAAAAAAAAAGGAAATTTTTCTGTAACTGCTATTCCAACATAAAATTAAATTACTATCTCTTTCTTCTACCTTTGTCAACAGCATCCTGATTTTTTTCTGCCCCTTACAAACATCTCTGCTTTCCATGGTGGAAGACAGTATGCTTACCAGATCAACCCCTTGAACACTTCTAATTCTGAAATAAAATTCAGGATTCACAAGTAGGGAGCAGGTGACTACTACATAATGAACTTTAAAATAACACTGCCAAAAGCATCTCAAGCTTTATGTGAAATTCACCTAACTTGTTGATTCCATAGTCACCTTTTCTGTACCTGGCATATGAATTCCTCAGTGCACTTTGCCTGAGAGGTATTATAAATTCCTTGATGCTCAGATACACTTTTGGCTGCCCAATTATATTATTCTTCCTAGTTCCAAGACTACAGAACAGTAGCTTGGGAACTGAGGCTGGGTGAAAGTGGTGAGGCATGTGAACAGAGTGCCAAGACCCTCACATCCTGAAAAATTCCCACAAGCCTGTGAGGAAACAACAGACTAAAAATGTCACTATTTTAACTCACCATGCTGCATAAAATAGGTAGAAAGATGGTGATGGTTGCTGGATTACTAACAAATTCTGTTACTATGGACACCAAGATGCAAGCCAGCAGAGTTACAGCCCAGTAGGGAAGGCTGCTCAAGGAGAGCATTTGACGTCCAATCCATGTAGAGAGGCCGGAGGTCTGGGGAAAGGACAGAAGCACAAGAATTACTAAATGCTTGGTATGTTTGTAAAACAGATTCTTCTTTCTGTGCCAGTTTGCATTAGAGAATCCCACCAGAAAATAATGTTTAGGTCTATGCTTTCTGCATTTCCTTTTGCTCAGTAAACTAGATTTCACTACAGTGTTTAATAAATAGCAAGGAAGACATATATTGAGTGCAGGGAGTGCACCCTACTACATTATGTACAAATTGTAAGTATCCACAAAGTAAATCCAAACTGAGGAGCATACAAAGGAATAAAAGAGAAGGTTGATAATATGTTTAGGAAGGAGGATAAAAAACCCCCAAAACTACACCAGTACCTTGCATCCAGCTGCTAAGGCATAACCTCCTCCAACCAACACTACGATCTCCCAGGGCATGGTCTTCTGAAAGTCCTTCCAGGTAATGATGGGCTCCAGTGTGTTAATGTCTGTTGACTTTTCACCATCTCCTGTATCAAATAAAGTGTGTGACTGGTATTGTACAGCCCTTTCTGCAAAGATCTTCACATTTTTTCACAAGAACATAAATGACTTAATGTGCATGGAACTACCTGAGAGAGAGGCAAAGAGGCAGTGCATAGCCTGTTTCTCTGCATAGCCTGGCCTCAGAAAATGCAGTGTATTCATTCCAAACACCCTGACTTTCCCTTGGCTGCTCTGTTGATGTAAATAGTTGTAAACCCCTGTGTTTTCATGTTACAGCTTTTGGAGGGACTGTGAGCTGTGTTGTGATATGCATGTGCATGTATCTGTAGACCACAGAGATGGTGTTATGATGGGATTATATTATCAAAGAAAGGGCTATGAAGCAGGCCATGATGCTTGATGAAGTGCATTTAGGCCCCTAGATTTTATCTGAGGACATTTGGTTTTTTTAGTGCCTGAGTGTTTTCTTGAAGGAGGAGTTAGAGAGTTTCATATTTTCCTGAAACCTGTACAATATATGACAGTATAAAAATATATGTTTATATAAATTTATAATCTCTGCACAAGACTGTGCAGAAAATTCTAGTTTCATACAGCGCTGCTGAAAGACTGGCACAGCCAACCAATCAAACCACTGAGTGCTACCCAAACAAATGTGAAATAATCTCATTATCAAGAAGTCTGTGAGAGAAGCAGTTCACAAAATTGGAACATTGTTTGGCACTTTATGATCTCTTTTTTGTTTATCTTAAGATATTACAGTGATTTCCACTGTATAAATGATGACTAATTTTTTTACTTGGGTTTATCTTGACCTGATTTTGCAATACAGTTTTTTAATATGGAACTCCACCTAAACCTTTCCTAAAGCTTAGTCCTTGGTCCTAAAGTCTAATAACTCTGCTAGCACAGAAGAGGTGGCAGTCTCAAATTCAAGACCTGTTTGTCATCCTCTGAATGAGACAATATAAATTAAGGCAAAGAAAAAGGAGATCTGATGCAGGAAGGGCTGGTATCAGAGGAGAAACTGAATCTTGACTTACCAACATAAAACTATCTTCTGGGAACATTTTACAGAGCAAAAAAAAAGAAAAATAATTGAAAAATAATTGGAAAATGTACCAGCTCTCTTTCTTACTGCATTCTCCTCACCTTTTCTCCTTTTTCCAAAACATGGCTTTTTTGCTGGAATCAGGAAAAGGAGAAACCCAAGAAATACAGAAACAGTGGCATCGGTCCGGTAACCTTTCCTAGGAAAGAAACAGCAGGATATTTTTTCATAAAAACAACATTAACAGAAACATTTCCAAAGCAGGTACATAGCTCCAAGCACATTTCTGCAGGTACAGTTGTATTCCCACATCTGCAGTCATACTAACAGCCTGCTAGAAAAGTATGCCTGCATATGAAGGGTGCAAATTGGATTTTTTCCCCATTTATTAACTGAGTCTGGTAGCCAGCTTCAATCACAGCTCAATAATTTTTAACATTCTGGTTGAAAAAAAAATAGTCCCTTTTGGTTTACAAATCTATTAACTTGGAGGTACAGAAAAGTAGTGTGTTTACTGTGGTGGTAAGAAAAGTAAACACATTCTGGGGAAATGCCAAGCCCAAGTGATCCTTTAGAATTGAACTGTAGATTGATTTTAAATTAAATGTTTAAAACTCTTCCTGTAAAAGTGTTTTGAGGAGTGCCAAACTCCAGTGATCATCAGAAAATCACATTATTAGAAATCATTTTTCTGTCAAAATTGGAATAAAAATTAATTTTATACAGTAGCAATATAAAGAAAACTTACATTCTGATCACTTATACTTTGATGTGCAAAGTGTGTTAAAATAAGCTTTAATGTAATTTGTTTCAATATTATTTAAAATAAAAGAGAAATTATTTGCTACAGTCATCATTCTCAGCAATATTTAATTGAGTGGACATTTGCTTGATAAAAGACTTTTTGTCAAAAGTTTTAATTTCAATTATACTTGCAACATATTCTAGTGAAAACTTCTTTCTGAATGCACTAAAATACTTTAAGCTCAAAATGTGACCCTCCTATTCTTGTACATTTGAAATGGTTTAATTTACTTTCTCTACTTAATTCACTTTGAATACTGAGAAAGAATGGAATTTTTCATCATACAAACAAATATTATTTAAGCAAAAAAAATTTCCTAATTTCTGAATAAAGACTCCATTTCCCACTGCTTCATTAAATGTGGCTGATGATGTCTTAGGGGAAAAAAAAAATATATATATATATATATATATAGTAGGAAGTCATAAGAAGCAAAGTTGTATTCCTGTGCAGTTGTTTAGGGGATTTTACTCACTTCTCAAAAAAAGATGACCATCCTGGTACAAAGCCAGGCTCACGAGTGAACCAAAGCAAGGTCATCAGGATGAAGAAGAATCCAGTCACCATCTCGGGATAGCTAGAAATGAAAAACAGAGAAAGTTAGGAAGTAATTCCAAGGTCAGTATGAAGAGCAAGTTCCAGAAGAAGTAAGAAAGTAGAAACTGGCTTCAAAAAAGGATAAAAACCATGTGAAAAATAGCAAGGAAGATTAGTTTGAATTAAAGAATTCTAGATTTGGCTCCCAGCTTGAAACCATCTAAACCCAGTAAGAAACAGGCTAAAAATAGCCATCTGTATTTGCAATACAATCATTCATGAGCAAGACCTGAAGGAAAATATTTTTAAATTCTTGTTTTGTATTTGCATTATTATCTGATTAAATGTGTTAACAAGGTGAAGTTCATATTAGCATTCCACTGCAAACATAGTCTTGCATTTTTTAGAAGTTTAGAAAACCTAAGTGCAAATGACAATGTAAATTAGCACAGATGGTGCACACAAGGTGACTTGAGGATACTTGAGGTGGCTTAAGGATTTTTAATTTAGCACAGATTTAAATTAAGAAAGATTTCATATTTAGGCACAGCCTGAACAACAGTCTAGTTTCAGAGTTTATCAATTCAGGCAGTTGATCTGTCAATATTTCCATTAAAACAGCACAAAGCTGTTTTGTGAAGGAGGAATTCTGTGCCATATCAGCCCTTTTGAAAATGAAAATCTTGCCAAATAATCTTTTCAAGAGACATTTCTTGCCATTGTGCATAAATATTATAGGCAACTGGGAAGGCTGGACAACTCATGGCATAGGAAAAAGCCTTTGCTGAACTTCTATCCACTAAAATAAGTATGTGCCTGAATTAGGAGAAGGAATCCTTTAGTGTTCAAAGAAAAACCTTGACTCAGATAACCTTTGAACCCTGTAATAAACTCAAATCCTCCCTTTTTTCCCCATTTTCCTCAGAAATAAATGAGTCACATGTTAGCTTAGGCATGCTTGTAACAAAGTCTTTGATTTTCGTTCATTTTTGCATTTAGTTCTATTTCTATCCTGGAAGGGAGGAAAATGAGCTGGGAGCTTTAGAATAAACTACATGAGCCCAAGGCAATATGGAGAGCAATAGGAGAGAATGGTTTGGCCTAGAGAGGCAAATTCCCAAGGAAGGCAGGTCTGGTTTACCTAACATTTCCCAGTTTCTTGTATTCCTCTTGAATTCTTCTCTCTGACATTTCTTCCCGTTTGGTCTTCTTCTTCTTGCTCACAGAACAAGTCTCTTTAAAACTGAGATAGCACAATAAAATTAGTCAAGGGCATAAAGAGGGGGAGAAAAAGTAGTTAAAAAAAAAAAAACCCAGCAGTGAGGTAGATTGAAAATTCTGGTATCAGGGTCTATTGGGAGATATGTGCCTGGGGCAAGGCCTGATGGCAATGGGAAAGGAAATTACTGCGTGTGATATTTAATGAATCTGGTTTCAAGTTCTTTTAAGATTCTGTTGTAAACATAGTTGGAAGGTCCCCAGGGTGCTCTGACTAGTACTGATTGGTATCACTGAGCCATCTTGAGCCATGGCTGGGCTCCCTCTGCGTAGGCTTCCTCAGAGAGCTGCCAGAAACCTCCAAAAGACATGGCTAGTGTCTCTCATCACATGGAAAGATTGTGACAGAGGTCAGCTATCAATAGAAATTTTTCATGGGCTAACTATGCTTTCCAGTTGGATCAGGGTTATCCAACATATTTGGGGCCTGCTCTGGCTTTTGAGACCATATTTGCCTTGAATATTCAGGATTCATAATGACAGAAAGCTGTGCTTGGGATCGTGTTAGCTGCCACAACCTGTCTGCTTATGCTTGTACTGTCACAATAACTGCTGTTTCTAAATCAGGCACAGCCAGAAAAGCACCACAGAGGTCAGGGGAGTCAGCCTGGTGTTTTGTCCAGGTGAAAAATGCCTGTTCTTCTGCCAGGGACATGAAAACACAAGCATATTCCCTAGCTGGATATATTGATCCTCCTATACATTTGTATGGATGTTAAGTGAATTCCTTAGTTTATTCAGTTTGCCTTCATTCTATAAGAAGTCATGGACGTTCTTAATTGAAATTAAGATGCTTTCAAGCTCACTTTAACCTTCTCATTCTCTTCTTTCCAGAAGTGTTATTTTACTGTGCTTTGAGCCACAGATCTCTCTTTTTCACTCCAGCTGTACCCTCTGTCACACAGAGGTGTAACAGGATCTAAGCCAGTTTAAAAGAGGCAGCAGCAGTGACTCAGGTACCATGGCAGCACAACTTTTATAGTCCTTTTAGCTGATAATGGGTGCTTTTATGGTTCCTGCTATTTTAATATGTCACTTGGTACCTCACTAGGCACCCAAGCACTGGCCAAAACACGGACTGCAATCTCCCTCAATGTATCTGCTTAAGGCCAGACTTGCAAAGGAATTTTCATTGTTTGAGATCCAGATGGGTCCTGTCTGGTCAACAAAAAGTCTTAACCAGGGTTTTCATTTCCCATGGGCAAATGGGAATATGTAATGCATTTATTTAGCTCACTTAGAACTGCCCTTCATCTAATTTTAAATTTCCTTGCAAATCTTGCTGTTAGATTTTGGTAAACTCTACCAGCAGGGAGAGACGAGGCTGGAAGAGCATTGCAAGCTGGAGGAGAAGAGCTAGATATGGTTTCTAAAGGACAGTTCTGTACAACTTCTACCCTTAGCTCTTCTTTGCTGGCAAAGATCCCTTGATGCGTCCATTCTCTTTCACCCTTGACCTGGTCAAGGGCCTTAAAGTCTGAAATGCTGCTCAGCTGAGCCAAGTAAGAACAGATTGATGGCACAGGGCTTCTTAGGAAAATAACATTACGGGAATTCATTAAACATTTATGCACAAGCATTAGGCAGCTGTTTCAACATGTTCTAAGTGTTTCCAGGCTCAGGAGGATGTGAAGGCAGAGTATTGAAGCCCAGCTCCCAGCATAATATGTTCTTTAATGAAGTGCAGTGAATAGAAGTCAGAGATTAAGGAGCCTTGGAATCAACTAGTGCTTCTCAAAAAGTCAATAATGCTGCAGTCTCTGGTATTATTTAGAACAACATTAATCAGCATGGAGTCTTGGATGCAATGTGGAGTCTCAATTTTATTTTTTTTAAACAAAATTAATTGAGGGTCATGTTAGGACTTGTTTCTTTTCAAGATTAAAAGAAAAAAATGTAGAGGGAATTTATATCAGCCTTTTCATTTGGAATTACAAGACTCAGAGACTGACTGAGAGGGGTGTGGAGCCATTCACCTCTAAATTACTTCTTCAAACCTAGTCAAGGTCAGAAGCAAACAGAACTCATTATCAATTTATTCATTGACCTGGGTGAAACAGTGATGTCAGCTCAATTTACTTTTAAGAGTAAACTAAATCAAATTAATGGCCAATTTAATTCTGAGTAAATGTGTCTGCATCACAATTTAATTCAGATTAACTAATACATTCTAAATGCACACATTTAGGCAGTGTTCATTAACTTTGTAAAGACAATATGTGCTAAACATATGAACTAGAAGACTGAAACTTTTTCTTATTTTGGAGCTTAGGGACTTACTGGTATTAAAGGTATTTGTCTCTTAGGCTGTGAGTCCTTTCCACTTTAAAGAGAAATATATACGGAGTCTACCTTTAATTTTAACTGGTTTTATGTTAATTTAATTGAGATGGAGGCAGATCTGAAAAGTAACTTTTTCACTTGCAGCTATGTTTCTATTTATCTTTTAAACTGTGCTTTTTCAAAAGGACTTATAACAAGATTTTTGGTCCACAAGGGAATTCTCATTGTCATAAGAATGAAAAAACCCCAAACCAATTGAATGTTTAGTGCAGATTTCTAGCAGCAATACCCGGGCACTTCAATCTCAAGCAGCAATACTCTACACTTTTGTCTGTGCAGAAGGTAATGTAAAGGGTAGCTAAGCAGTGAGATTTCCTCTGGCAATTGTTCTGGCAAGAAAAAGGAAATTGTGCCTTAAATTCTGTCATTTGCCAGTCAAAACTTCATTATGAGACAGGTTTGAGAGGAGCTGTGGGTGCCCTGCTTTTGTAATCTGTATATCTTGAACAACTTCCACTCACTTGCAGCCCAAGAATAGCCAGTGCAGCCAGAACCAAGTCAGCACCAACATGATGAGGGAGATGGGGAAACTGAACAGGAACCAAGTTCCAAAATTCACCACTTCAGCTTTTGGGTACTGACTGTAAATTAAAAAGAGGTTGCATGAGAGGTTAGAACAGTAAAGGGACAGGGGCTTCCAGTAGTCATAGTTGCACACACACCTATAGGCATACATATCTGACATGGGGTGAGAGAAAAATTCCATCAGTTTGCATTTGCAGCTGCTGCATTACCTATGGAGACTGAAACCAACAAACAGTATAGCTCTCCAAACCTTTAACACCAAATAGTCTGGATTGTCTGGCCAGCTTCAAAAACACTTGGAAATACCTGAAGTGAAACTCCATCCCTACCTGTGGTTTATATTAAAGCTTCTTTTAGGGTTGTCAGACTTCAGAATGATTTCACCCCAGAACCTCTTTCTATGTCTTCTCATGGGGCACACAAATATTGACTGAATTCTGCTGTGCTCTGACAAAGATGTTGGATGTGTACATTTGATGCAATTATCATAAAAGCAAAATATTGGAAAATTCTATAAAATCCAAATCCTTGGATTGAGCATGACTTCTGAACTTAGTCTTCTTTGCTACCACCATTTAAGAGAGAAAAATGAGAGATATCAAGGCAGTATTGGCAGCAGTAGATGGTCAGAATCAGATCTGAGCTTGGATGTGTTTCTGTGCATGAGAAGTACCACCAGTCTTCTGACAGAAAAACATTCATGTTTCTGACATTGAACCATTCATGTCTTTGAGAGCCCTGGGTCTATCATAAAGGAAGTACTTGGGTGATCAGGGAGCTGCTTCTCATCTTCTCTGGAGCAAATGTGTAAGGCCACATATCTAAGTTGGTTTGGTTTTGTGTTTGTTTTCTTTCAATGCATGTTGAGCAGCTGTTTTTATGACATTTCTTCTTCTGTGAGTACCTCTTTGTCCTCTTTGCTCTTTCTTCATAGCTTTCTTCATACCTCACATTTTTCCAGAGTGCCTGCTGCCTTCATGATAATCAGTATGTCAAATCAAAAGAAGTTGATGTTACCTCAATGTTACCACATGCTAAGGAGTTTGTACTTTGCATGAAAGACATGGATATGGATTAACTTTCAAACGTTAACCATTGGTAATAACATTAGAGTAGAATTTTCCTTCGGAGAGAGTGTTCTTACCAGGGCTCCTTGAGGCAGGAAATGACCCACAAGGATGATAATGACTGTCATGGGGTGGCTTTACCTTTAAGGTGGTTTTGAGAGCTAAGGAAGTTGAAACTGCTGGTGGCTGATGAGAGTCTTTTTTCCTGACCAATTATCGGTCATTTCTAAGAATTGACAGCAGTTTTGACCATTAAGAAGTGAAATCAACCTGTGAACACCTCCTTAAGATGTAAAGTCAGAGCACTCTTGTTCTCTTTGGTTTCCAGCTTCTGACAAGGTAACAAGGCTCTGTCAAGACAAGGACAAGGCCGCAGAAGTGGGGGTGGGGGGGAGAAGCAGAGCTGACCGGCCTGGCTTAGTTTTCAGTTTCTGCTGCTGGACTGAAACCTGACACCATGAACTCTTGCAGCTTTTCTAAGGCTTTAATTCTTTTACTACCTGGATAAAATGTACAGATTACTCCTTTTTCTCAGAAAGACAGAGAGACAATCAACATGAGGAAGACATCATAAAACCACCAAAAACAGTGAGGAAAAGAGTTAAGTTTTAAATGGGGGAGAGAGAATAAGGAGATGTTTTATAAGCTGAAATACCTTTCTGTTAAAGCTATGGAGATAGACAGTAGTAGTTTAAAAAGAATCCTTTAATTCATGACAGTATATAGGGAGGAATGGAGTGTTCAAAGTGTGGATTTTGAGCAAAAGAGAGAGTAATTGTGATACAGTGAAGTGCTGGAACAGAATTGAGCGAAGATTTGAAGCCTTGAGGGCAATGAGAAAACTGTTTCCAGAGGAACTCACAGAGACAGATGAAGAAGATTTTGCCTTTGACTAACTCATCCTTAAAATAACATCCCTAGACTCATGGCCCATACACACCTCAGAGTGATGTGAAATGGGAGGAGTGACTCTAATGACAGATTTCCGGGCAGCTGGCATCAGGGAAATAGAAAACTATAACTAAAATGGTTTTCTTGTGAGAAACTCCATAGATTAGCAGAAGGAGACTTCTGTTTCTCTACAAAGACTGATGAAAAGACTGTAGCAGGAATCGAGACTGTTTTAACCACCAAAGTTCTAAGGTTTTTCTGTCTCTGTTGTCACGTGTACAAAGGAATGGTCAAGTAGTGGGGGATAAAAAAGTATTCTGGAAGTCTATTCCGGTGGTTTTTTTATTCTTGTAGTTTTGTTAATAAACTTTCTTTATTCCTTTTAAGTTTTAAGCCTGTTTTGCTCTTGTTCTAATCCATATTTCAAAGCAAGAAATAAGTAATTTTTTAGTTACTGCTTTAAAACCACGACAATGATTCACCCACCATTCTCACCAAACCCCAGTGTCTCTTACTTGTTGAAGTGCTCGAGGAATATGAGGCTGGTGGAGGTGCCTATGATGGTGCTGAGCCCCCCGATGGTGGCTGCGTAGGAGATGCTCAGTGAGAGGCATTTGCAGACCATGTGGTCGTGCCTGGTCTGATATCGGTACTTGCTGCTCAGGCTGAGATCCGAGGGCTCAGGGGGCAGGACCAGGATCTGAGCCTGTGAGGGGACACATTCACAAGGAAAGCAGGTGATCAGAACTGCAGCCCAGCTTGCTCTAATGCCAGAGTCATAGGGGGCCCAGAGAAGCAACAGGTTTGTGTAAGAGGACAGGTTTTTCTTCTCAGGGATTAACTGGGATCAGTCCTGGGAACCTGCCCCAGGGCCTGAAATTGCCTGGTCTGTGACAAAAATGTAAAACAAGCAGTAATCGGACTTCTGGCTAAGGTTTGGGCCAGCTCCAGGTCTGACTGGAATATCAGTGGGACACCAAAAGCCTTTGAGGGCTGCAGGGACGGGATGCCAGCACTGAGCAGAAAGAATCCATAATCCTTGAGGCTTAGGAGCTGCCACCACAGAAAGGCTTGGTGAACTTTTCACACTTAAACTGGCTCAGGGCCTCTAATTAGAGATGGAGAGCTGGGGACCTCAAAATGGTGTGGAAAAGGCTGAGTGGTGGGAATACAGAAGGAAAAGATGCCAGAAAATTTTGCTCCAAAAGCAGCTTTCTTATCAGTGACAGGAAACTGTCTATGTTGGTAGATCAAATCCTTGTACTGGGAAAAATGGTACAGTAATTCAAGGCACTTCTCATGCACCCTGTAATTTAAGAATGAGGAAAACAGCAGCAAGTGTTTCAGAAAGGCTTGTTACATTTAATAATTTGTATTTTGACTTGTTTTTGAACTGTGAAGGCAAATTCATGTGTTGATTTTAGCCTATACTTTTGTGGACATAAACTTATGCTATTAGGATACTACAGAATTGTCATCCAAACAGCAATTTCATCCTGGATCCACTCAAGAGAAGTAGAAATACCAGAATGAATTGATTAAATGGAGGATTTTGAGCCTGGGTATTTTGGAAGACAAGGAAGTGACTATTAAGAGTACCTTACAAAGTGGCTGAACAGATTAATGGTCTGTGCCTACTGCTTTTTTCATTCTGTGTAGGGTTTTGTGTGCCAGGGGTTGTTATTTTTGAGTTGGGCTATTGTCCAAGGAGGATTTGCAGAAACAAAGTGGCTATTACAGTCAAATAATAAAGGAAACTCGTGATCATGTTACTGGATGGAAAATTAAATGAATTGTCCCAGGCATTGGGGGAGGGTCTTCTGAACATACCTGTGGTGGGTGCATCTAAATGGAAGCAAGAACTGGCAAAGGGCCAAACTGTGGCTGTGGTGAGACCATGGAGAATGATTTCTTTCAAGGAACAAATCTGAAACAGTGGGAAGCAGGTGATATTCCCATCTGTCCTTTGCCTCATCCCCAGGTCTAATGTTTCCTTACCTGAGGGAGGTGCTGCCCATTGCTCGTGGAATTCATTGTTCCAATAGGGTTGGCTATCATGTGCACACCGTTCATACTCTGCAAGAAGGAAAATGCCTTTGGATTAGCCTTTATTGTGTTCCTAGGGACACTTGGAATAGAATTTGTGATGCTTTGTAAAGGTAGTGGGTGGCAGGCTTTGGGGCCAAAAAGGAAAAAGAAAAAAAGTTTCCAAAACTATAAAAAAATCCAACCCACTAAAAATCAGCTGTTAGTTTTAATCTGGGGATAGAAAAAAGGCTTAAACCCTCTGCTCTTTTTTTTTAAAGTCAGGTTATAATGATATTATGTCTTTTTCCTCCATCATGTAGGAGACTCTACCAGGTCCCTTGAGCCTGTGAGTTTGTGATATGTGCAGGCTGCTGAAACCATATGGAATTGTTAGTTTGCTGACTGGATCTCAGGGTCTGCAGCAAGGAGTACAACAGACTTAGATTGTTTTGTATTTATGCTGCTGCTGTTATGGAGCTAATGTTCCCCTATTGATTTGTGCAAGCAGGCTGACAGGTTAAATACAAAGCAGAACATTCTGCAATACCTCCTTTAGCACCACACATTTGAAATAAAGGGACCAGCAGCTTTTTTCAGAGCTGTGTGCATTTTGTTCTGCTCGTTCCTGCATTAGAAGATGGTGTAGCACAGAAGATACCACTTATGACAATACCTTTGAGTGCATCAAGGAGCTGAAGTCAGTAGTAGCACTAAAAACAAAGAAAGGGAAATATACTTTAAAAATGCCTGTTCACCCAGCTCCTGCAAGAGGAACATGTCATGGGTAGGAGGGGCAATATCTGCAGGAGAGCTAGTGCCTACTGAAATGCTGAACACCACTCATTACAACCTCTTATGTGAGCTCCTGGCCAAACAATAAGGGTCATTATTATGTTCCACAGTTCAGTCTCTAGCTGTGTAAGCACTGAGTTCCTCCTCCAAGCAAGAAAAAATTTGTTTCTTGGTAGTATTTACCCCATTCTAGGAGAGGACTCTCTGTGGAGTGAATCACCAGGCAATCCAGCACCACTGCTGCCTGTTTGAGTCAAGTTCTTCCTTTGCCACCTTTTCCAGTGTTGTTTCTGAGTACCTACTTGTACCACATTAAAGCCTTCCCTAAAACCTGCCCTGTGTGGCATGTGGATCATGCAAACAATCCACTGAGCTCCTTTCCAGAAGATGTGCTACTTTTCCTGCCAAATTCAAATCTCTTTTTCAAGTAATCCTATTTTAATAATAGTTCTGTATGGAATATCCCACCCATGCTCTTCAATAGGGTCTAAAGAGATTAAATGGCACAATGCCAATCTGAATATTTGATTCTATATTGCATAGAAAATGTGGCTGGGATAAAAAGAGATAACAATAAATATTGGAGAACCCAAATAATTTTAATTAAAATTTAAAGTATAAAAAAATGTTTCTCTTTTATTTTGAATAGTTATGAACAATACAGAAGGAGTTCAAAAAGGGACTGTGCAGTTTTGTTCTCACACTTCACAAGATGCTCCTCAAAATTGGCCTATAATAAATTTTTAGGACATTAACTTTGCATGCTGTCTTGTGTATCTTGAACTGATAGCTAATTAGATAATTTGACAAAGAAATTTTCTTGTTTGATCCTTTCCCCTTACTAGATTCTATCCCAAATAGAAACTACTAGTGTTTCAAACTTATGAAGAAATCTGTCTATATTTAAAGAAAACTTTTACAAATTTTTTACGGGATGAGAGGTGGTTTTTTTGTGGGTTCTTCCTCCCCCCACGTCCCCTTGCCCTCCATTCTCATCTGTCTCTGAAATGCAGGCAGCTCAGACTTTCTTCAGGAACACTCTGTAAGTGTTGTCCCTCTGGATATGTCCTGTGGGCAGTCCATGCTGTGCTTGGATCCTGTTCATCACTGTTCCTTTAGGGGAACAGAAATAAAAATCCGTGGACAGCACTTTTTTACACAGCACAAACCCAGACCTCAAAAGAGCTCTCAAACCCCCAGGAATATTTTCCTTCTCCCTAGAATATCCATAGTGTTAAAAAATAAATACTGTGAAGTTTTAGTGAGATCCAGACCATCGCATTAATCCCATTTATCATGTAAGCCTTCCTTGTCAGTCACATGTGAAACATTCACTTGTAAGGTCTTGCTTGCCCTTCCTGGCTCTACTCCTGGGTTCATCTCATTGCAACCTGTGTAGGGCTCAAATGTCCAGTCCTGGTGTACAGGGCTCATTCTTACTCCTCATTGATGAAGATAAGCTCCAGCGAAGGCTGGCCGTGCTTTTCGCTGAGACCTGTAACAGAGGAACAGAGAGCAGCCCTTGGGGTGAGAGCTGAACTGGGCCCCTGGGTCCCACCACTGGACCTGGAGGAGCTGCTGCAAACAGAAGCTGGTCCAAACAGTCTCAGGTGCATTCTTGATGTGGCATTTTATTGTTTTGTAGTGTACTGATCATGTGCATCTGGCAATTAAAAGGCCTACATGTAAGAGACAAGGTTGGATTAAATAATTTTCAGCCTGGAAACTGTAAAGTGAGAGAAAAAAAAGGGATTATTTTCTTCCTAAACCTTTTCCATCTGGGAAGGAATAAACAAAAAGAACGTTAGAGCTCTTATCAATTTTTTATTATGGGATTGTCAAGACAAAACTTCTGAGCTTCTTCTAAATTTCCTGGACTTTATTACCAAAGGTTTCCTTCTTACTACCCTGTAAAATCCTATGACCAAGAGTTTATGACACACAGATACAGCAGACACCCTAATTCAATATAAATATTTTCCAAAGTTCTATTATTCCATCATTCCTAAAACTTCCTTTTATTTTTTGAAAGGAATATCACAAAAAAGAAAGAGTGCATATCAGTGTTTTTGGCAGTATAAGTCAGACAGATCAGACCTTGATAGAATTGGAACAATATCAACAAGTCTGGTCAATGATAAAAAAATGAGAAAAGAGTGGCCAATACTGACAAATACCTATTGGCTTGTTTTCTTCGGCAATGGTGCTGCCTGCAGTCGTGATGACTTCGCACTCCTCCTCAGCATTCACCAGCTCCTGGAGCACTGCCTCCACGATTGGCATCACCATGGCTGTGGTGGAGGTGTTGGAAAGCCACATGGAGAGCACCGTGGTGCAGCACATAAAGCAGAGGAGCAGCCTGGAGCGCAGAGCAGGGAGACACGGGGAGCCGGAGGTGGCAGAAAAAGGAGGGGGAAACCTGTAAGCTTTCAAACTCTGAAAGGAAAGATGGGTGTGAAAAATGCCCCAAACCAAGGCAGCTTTTGCCCATGGATGGGAAGATCAGAATGGTTTCAAGCTGCTGCTCTCAGCCTCAGACTACCCCAAAGCCAAAGGTTCACTCACATGCCTGGCTTGGCTCCAGCCATCATCACCATGCGCAGGGCAATTCGCTTGTGGAGATTCCACTTTTCCACAGAAGCTGCCACACAAATCACACCCATGAGGAGCAAAGTTGTGTTCTTGAAATATTCAGCAGCCACCTGCATTAAGGGCCAGGGGGAAGCAGTCAGTTAAGGAAGCACACAGAAAGCATGCTGAATGAGAAGAAATATAGCATTGTGCATTTTTGCACTCCCTGGAGTAGGAAGAACAGGGAGCTGGAGAAAATGAAGAGTACATAAATCAAAATATTGTCTTTAATCTCTTTCTTGTTGTGTTCACAAATAAGGCTCTCTCCCCTATTGTTTATAGTCTTCCCAGTTTCGAAGAGATCAAGAGAAATGTTATATCTGCAAGCAGGATGCTCAGTGCCTGCAGTAAGTCAGTCATACTCAACTAGGCTCAGATGGAAACAAGCACAGACAAAACTGCACTGAGGGCAGCTTATTCATGTGCTTCATCTGCTTTTTCATTCTGGAGGTATTGTTGTCTATCTTGCCTATATTTATTCTTGTCTTGTTCAGCTTTTGGGCAAAGTGTGGCATCCCTAGAGACTACAGCATCAGAAAAAAAGTCCTTTGGGACTTGGTCTTTGAAGGCAATAAAAAATGGCTGGTATATTTCTGCAGTGATCCACAAATCCTGAGCCAAAACTTGTCACTTTGGAAATCCATTTCAATTTTATCAGGAAAAGAGGGAAAAATTTCAAGAAAAATAACTTTAATTTAAAGACAATGAGAAAAACCATCACTGGCTCAGTAAAGTATTCAGAGACCACCTCCATACCAAGAATTGTGGATGTGGGTCTTGCTAAAATATGAGAAGATATTCTGTGAAGCAACTTCAAAAATGACAAATTAGGCAAACCATAAAATTCTTGCACAAACATACACACATACTTCTGTAAAAACAAACAAAATGGGAGAAAGTAAAGCTTGCAAACGGATGCTTGGGATCTAGCAAAAATTTTCATATCATTTTGATGCAATCTTCCCTATGCTGTTTCTGGAAAATTGTTCAAAAACATAATTTCTTCAGTTTAAAACTAGTTCTCTAATCAAATGTAGGTGCCAGTGTTTTAAAACAAGTAAGACCAGAGGAAGCAATAATTTTTCTATTGTCCTTTCTATTTCTTCTCCATAAAGTGCAAGAATGACAATAATGTTATTTTGTGAAATCTGCAACAAGTTATATATTTAATGACATTTATTTAATAAATCCCTGTGGTGGCTAAATAGACTTGGGCATCATAATTGTGTGCCAGAACTTTTAAATATCATCTTTTTGGCTTTCTTGCACTGATTTTTTTCTCATTAACTTTATTTTCCTGCTACCTTTTAAAAAAATAATGAGGTGAATGGAGGAAATTCATCAATCCAGTAGCATGAAGAATCTGTTGGTTTTTTTTCTCCTTTATTCCTTTCATAGCCACTTTGGAGAAATAAGGGAATGCTAATAGTGTTATTAATATCAACATAAATATATATGACACACTGGCTCAAGTTCTTAAACCCCTGTGAGTAATTTGCAGCTTAAACAGTAGTAATTATCTAGCAAGGATCACTCCAGAACAGCAGATTGGAAATACTGCAGCATCTTCATATTTGTTTATTTTTGAATGCAGGGATTTATTTCAGTTTCTAAAGCCAATAATACATTCTTTGCAGTAGTCTGTCTGACTGTCACTTTATTTGCTATTGCATTGAATTTCTCCCAGGGTGACATTAAATTTCCTTCTCCAATGTGCTGCCAAATTTTTAATGAAAATGCCCAACTACTTTGCCTTTATATTAGGAAGAAAAGATTGTGAAAATACTGAATTCTGTTGGTATGAAAATGTTTCTCATTTTATTACAAAACTTGGGGGAATAAGCAGTCATAAAACTTGCAGTTCATGCTTGTCTCTGTCCATTTATAGGCATTCCCAGTTCAAGATTGTGAGAGAAATCCAACAATTTTATGGTTTCTATATATTCCTCTGTATTCTTATCTGTACTACTTGTCCTTAAATCAAATGTGCTGTCCCCTCATCCCCCAAAAAGAGATGGAAAAAAGCAGGGCAAAAAAAGCTGTAGGGAAAATAAAAAAGAAAATGAATCTTGGCATATAATGAAAGAAATTAGCATTCAAAAAAACCTCAAGTAAGCAAATTCAGGACTGGATGATCATAGAGACCTTTTTGTACAGCAGCTCCTTTGCCTGAGAACTCCTGGCTGCAGTGCAGCAGTAGATTACAGCTTTGAAAAAGGACTAGACATTCACCTGGATATCAAAATTATCTAGTCTTTTGCAATAAATGGTAATTGGTTTTAGTATATGTAGCCTCTTGCCTTATATGACATCCATAATAAATAAAATTGGAAGGAAACTTTTCAGAGTACCCTAGAGCTGCTGTTTACACGGATTTCAGAAGGGCAAAGGTGGGATCCTTTGGTGCAATAGGTTTTGGCAATGGTTGGTGGTGCAATAGTGGAAAGGATGGACATCTCTCCTGGCTAATATTGCCTATTTATATCCTGTATCTATCTTCAGCTGAAAAAGGAGCTGGTGGGACCCAGTTACACCTTACAAGATGTACACTTCTGCCTCCCATACCTCGGAGTCTTGCTGCTGCACTAAGATCAGCCTCGTTCAAATGATTAGCAGAGAGTAAGAACATTAAATGATACAAACACACAACGGTCTGACCTCGCTGGACTTCATGACCCCAAAGAGAGGGAACAGGAAAGCAGGAACCAAGGCTGCTGCCCCGAGAGGCACTGCTTCAGAGACCCAGTACACAGCTGTCACCATGAGCACGTAGGCACACGAGGCTTCCTGCAGGGACAGAGCACAGAGCATCAGTGGTGCTGCCCCACCACGTGCTGTGGGGAGCCCTGTTCTTCAGAGTGTGGTGCCTGGGTTTAAAAAAACCAAAAAGGATGGCCTTGGGACCTCCAAAGGTGCAGCTGTTTGGGTGTGAAATCTTGGTAGTGGATGTAAAGGACATCCAAAGGACAAAGGACAGTGTCAGAAGATGACCCTAATGAACATTTCAGACATAATCCAGGGCAAACCATTGGGATAAGCCTATTTATCAGCAAAATAATGGCTTCAAGTGCATTTGCAAATTTGTTTGATTTCCCTAATCCAATATTTATCAAGCATACAATCATGGCTCCTCAGATTAGACCTGTTGACCTGTTATCTCTGCATATTTTTCTCTCCAGTCCTGGACAAAGAGAAGAACTGCTAGTTCTCAGGACCAGATTACAGCATTCATATCTGCCATAAAACTGTCCTGTAGTTATTTTGGGAAATGCTCTGTAAACTTGAGTTGTTTGTTTGTTTGTTTGTTTGAACAGTGTGCAAACACTTTTTTAGCTGGTTTTATTTTCTCAGGTCATTTCTACAAACCTTTGGAAGACCATAGGCCTTCAGGGTTGGAGACAATGGGTGGATGGAGTTAATCAAACAAATTTGCTGCTGTCCAAGGTTCTGGTAGAAAAAGGCATGAGAGTATCATGGTAAGCAGTCATGGGGAGCTGGGATATGATAGAGAAAAGTGCTATCTGATGAATATTCTTACAGGAAAACACAGCTAGTGTATGGAAGTCTTCTGGTCCATTCCTAAGATAATGTCTTTATTTATGCCCCTCATTGGAGTTCTCCTGATGCTATACTTAGAAACCTGGGGATATCTGCTGATAATAATTACAGAAACTATCATCAAGAAAAGGTTTTACCTTTTTTTTTCTTTCTCAAATTTAAAGCCAAGTCCTGTATTGGCCTTAACTTGCTGTTCTATGGAAGTTAGTAGGTCTGCACTGATTGACTTCAGCTATAAATTTATTTGTTCTTCATTATGCACCAGATGTTCCATATGAGCTCATTGAGCCAAATGGAGTCTTAGCTCACAAATGGCTATTGTTTAGAAAATTAATTGTTCACAAATGCTATTTGAGTCTCTTAAAATATAATTTTATACATTGTACATCCATCCTGGCTGGATGACTTCTAAATCAAGCAGCTTTCAAGAGGTCACACAAGCAATTCTCACAGATCCATGTGCAAATGGAAGAGCATGTTTTAAATTCCATTGTTTTCAATCAGTTTTGTGAACAAAGTGGCAAAGCCTAGTGAAATTATACAGGAATGTGGGTTCAATAAAATGAATCAATAGCTTGTATTTAAATTCATCTTTATATTTGTCATTTTTACATTACCTCTAATAAAGAGCCACAATCAGCTGTTCATCTTTTTTTCTGAAGTACAGATTACAGTAATACCAGGCAGAACACAGTCCAGAGAGGAAGGTAAGACAGATTGATATGTACTATTTCTTTTACCTGTGTAAGAATTGTAACCAAAGTTGCTCAGAAGCTTGGATTTAAATTAGCTGTCAGGTCTTTCTCTGACTCCTATTTCAGAAAAGTGCAACATTAAACTGTTATAATTCAACAAATTAGGTTTAGGTCATGTCAAGTTTATATGGGATATTAGGAAAAATTTCTTCACTGGTAGGGTGGTCAGGGTTTGGAATAGATTGCCCAGAGAGGTGGTGGATCCACCACCCCTGGAAGCTTCCAAAGGACATGTGGATGTGGCCCTTGGGAATATGGTTTAGTGGTGAACATGGAGGTGATGAGTTAGCAGTTGGACTTGATGATCTTAGAAGTCTTTCCCAACTTTTCCAAATGATTCTATGACTCTGTGATTCTATTAAGCAGGGACACCAATTTAACTGAAAGAAATTTATAAGAAAACCTAACTTCCTTTGAGCAGAAAAATGCCAATCACTTCAGAGGTTGAAAAGAGTATCTGAAAGGCTGCTGGAGAAATTTAGCTCTGGATTAGCCAGCTTGCTGCTCAGTCACCTTAAACTACATTATGCCTCAAGTTAATATTCCACAGAGAGCAGAGCATAGGGCCTTTTTTGTGATCTCGTGACTCTGACACATTTTTAATTTTTAACTCATCAGCTTCTGCTAATGTTTGCATGGTCTCTGTATCAGGTTCAGCAGTTGTCTGAGGAGAAAAAGAACTTCTAATGAAAGAAGAATCAATAATTTTTATTTTAGAGCAGTCCAGATGTATGTTTTGCCAAAATTAATAAGGTAAATTTCAGCCTAAGCTGAATCCAGACCATTTTCTCACTCCAAAAATGTACTTCTCTTTAATTTCTTTGGGGGATTGTTGTTATATTTTATTACTCTGTGTGTGTCAATAAAGTAGGCTGGAAGTGAAAATGGAATAAGACAAAGGGAATTTTCATCTCTACTAAAACCTAACTGGGATGGCAACTAAGTTGTTGTATTTCCTATAACACTAGGTTTTAATAATTTTACCAAAAAAACTCCAGATAAACTGCAATTTTAAATGGTACAAAACTGTAAGCAAGTACTGGGAAAGCCAAGCTTGCTAATCTCCACTAAAAACTTAATCGGCTTGTCTGGCAACTTCATTTTTTTTCTCAGTTTATTTCCAAGAGAAACCATATTAATCTCTTCTATTTAATTAACTGAGTTTATATATTTAATTAATGGTTACCAGAGCTACTGAGTATTACACTGAAGCAGTGCCAGTGTAATTTTAACTGTTTCACTCTCCTCACTTGTTTTACAGCTGAAAATTTCTCTTAAACCCACCTCAGAGCTTGAAACAGGGAATAGGAAAACATGGGATGGTCGGAGGGACTTTAATCTAAGTATCTGTCTTCAGCCAGTCCCTTAGGTGAAAGAAAAGAGGAGCTGGAAGGAAGCCATGGCTAAAAACTCCACCCCAAAGGTCATGCATTTACTTCTGTAATTAAGATATCCAATGATCTCGGAACTGTTAAAAGGAAGAATAAAGTCTAAGTTGGAAATTTGCCCACTTATTTGCCCCTTGCATATCTTTCATGCAGACATGTGGTTAAGCTCTGCAAAGAGGTATTCCAGCCTCTGGAATAACATCTTTGATTTTATGGGATCATGCTAAAGTTCCATCCTTCAGCTGGTGTAAATAAAACCAAAGGGGAATGAAAATATGTCAACTGTGGCTCTTCAGAGAATATTCTGTGCTTTAGGGTCCATTCTGCAGGTTTGGCATATCAAGATGCCAACATCTCCTGGTACTGCAGGTCTCACAACTCTGCCAACAGGTGACTTTCAGGAGTCATCCAAATGTCTGGGTGCAGTGACCACAGGAACAGTGGTCACAGAAAGCCTGTCCCCAAGTGACTGAAATCATGTGGCATGCCTTATATAAGGCATCTCTGGTGGCTTTATGACCAAAAAAAAAAAAAAAAAAAGTAGATAAATATTACAAAAAAGAAGCAAAAATGCTCCCATGTTACTGTAAACAATGAAGGAAATAAGGACAGAATGAAAAAGACACTCAGTTTGTAAACCACTCCCTTTTTTTGACCTGAAAGGCATTTATATATGTCCAAACTTGTGGGTTTTGAAGTGGAAAGAGAATTCAAGCAAATTTTCTCAAATTTATTTTTCACCCAACCACTTATTTTCACAAAATATTATAAAAGAAGCTGTGGACTTTATTCGCATTAGCAGCATCTACAAACAATCCTGAGCTCTTGTGCTCCCTTTGATCTCTCTTGCCACTACATATAATGCTCCTTTGACATTTCCAGAGATATGCTGGTATCATCAAAGAAACTGCAAACTGTTTCCCTGCAGAAATGCAAATATAAATGACCTGGTAATTTCAATCTCTATAAAAATGACAAAAAAACTAATATAACTGTAAAAATACAAGCATCTGAGCAGGCATCTAATTTAATCTTCATATTCAAAAAATAATCAGAGTCAATGAGTTGTAACAAAGTAAAATCTGCACAAAAGCACTTGAAGCTGAGTTTATTTGGTGTAGATGTTTTCTTAATAGCACTATAAATATTTGTCCAGCTCTTGGTCAGATTGTCAGCTGTACCTTACTCTCTGTGGTCACTCAGATATGTACAAAATGCAAGTAAACTGGATGGATTTTCACATCACTTTGCAGTAAAGCAGCACCACCAGGTGCAGAGTAACAGTGCAGAGGAGCTTGTACTGTGCAATAGCAATTCTTGCAGCAATCCTGTCAGTGAACTCCTGCTTCAGCAACCTTAAGGTGCTTTACAACCCCCTTGGCTGAGCATGCCAGGGAGCATCTCTTTTCATGTCACCCTTCCAGTGACATCAGGGGAGATTAAACCCTTCTGTAAAAAAAGCCTCTGTGAAAGGGTGACCCTTTCTGCTCCCTGAAGAGCACAATTGTCTGTTATTCATTCCCTCTCTTGAGATAAAAGAGATGAAAAACTATTGTAAGAGAACAGCTAAAATACGTTGAAGCTCAAAGCAGGAAAACTCAAAGTGCAACATACAGTTCAGTGGTGCAGGAACATTTCCTTTCTACAAATCCTGGTTTATTTTCCAAACAAAATGTTACTGTTTTGTTTTTGAAATCAGCTGTGCAATTTCTAATCCTTTGCATTTCTGTTGGATAAAGTGCTAGTATTCATGAATCCTCTGATACTTTAAGGAAGAATTAATCTTTAGCAGGGTAGAGGATGGAATGGATATTGCTGCACCTTTTGGACAGATTTATGTCTAGGTCGATGGGGAAGGACAAGCTGCAGATTTTTAATACATTGCAGATTTTGCTAAGTTAAATATCACCACCTCTGTAAGGTAGTAGAACATTGCTATTTTATGGGTTACAACTGTAGAGATGTGCAAAGAAAGGACTCTACCACGTGGTCAAGGTATTCAGTACCTCCAAAGCAGTGTCGGGAACACAGCTGCATTCCCTCCTTCCTTGGAGTGTCTGTGTTAGGCACAGGATATTCCCTCCTTTGCACTGCTGTGTATGTCTCTGGGGCAGCATTACAAGTCACTGGCAGAGCTGCAATGTTCCAGCAGAGGTGCCTACACCTGCTCTGGAGCAGCCAATGCCTTGTCACCGAATCCTTGGTCCTGCCTCACCTGAGTCTCTGTCTTTATAAACCCACTCTAAATTGAAAGTCCCCCCATGCACACTTACTGCTAAAAACCTCAAGACTCTACAAGCATCCCTTTTAAAGACCTCTCCTTAAGGAAAATATCACGGATGTGTTTGTTCTGCTTCCCCTTCTGCACAGATATTATTTTAGAAAGAGATCCAACATTTCTGCTTTAAAGCAATGCTTTTCTAGCTTCACCTGGCTCTTCAGCTCTGCATGTGACACGACTCAAGGTAGCTCTAAGCTCTTAGTGATGATTTCTCAGGGACCCTCACAGTCCTTCAAATTTGAGCCTTTGATTTTTCTAAGACCAGTGCTTCTTGATGTCTTTGGTTTTTTTTGCACACTGTGAACTTAATCAGCAGGGCTACCTGCTGCACTCAGAGTCTTTGTTAAAAAGAAAATGAAAATGTACTTACACTGCTGGGGTATATGAGTGGCAGAGGAAGCAGCAGAAGTGGAATGAGAACAACAAGCAAGAGATTTCTGGATCGGAGAATCTCCTTCATCACTGCCATACTCCTTATGGTGGCTTTCTTCTTCTTCTCTGGTTCTTCAGGTATTCCAATTTTCACACCACGATTTCCTTCACCTGTGCCTGGATTTCCCCCAGAGGTCCCTCACAACCTCATCTCTTATCCCCACAGTCACTGAAAATACCTTTCTTAGTTTATTTATTCTTCTATCTGTTGTTTTGAAAAGGTTTTTTGATTAAAAAGACATTCAGTTTATGTAGGGCTCACCAGCACATCCAAATTATTACCACACCATAACATGCAGAGGTTTGCAAGCTGGAGCATAGTGATCTTTTGACAAATTTTCTTTTTAATTCAGACTCACAGTTGTAGATGTGTTGTATCCTTATTCCCATGTTTTATAAAGATTTTTTCTTCCATCATCTAGTGGTGTTATTTTCGTTTCCATAAACCAGGCGAGATATGTTTTGAGCTGCTGCTTTTCCTCCTGTTTGATATTCTGAAAGTCTCAAATACAGTTTCCTTTCTGCTGGAAAATTACGAAACCAGACAATTTATTTTTCAATGCATTGAAGTAAATTTTCAGGTAGTTCTTCTTTAAAGAAAAGACCAAATCCCTCCTCCATTTGCAGCTCCTTGGGATTTTATTTCTTTGCTTTTATTTTGTATCTACCTTTACCCTACTTTTGCCCTGAGCTTGGAATTCACAGGGCAGTAATTCCAACATGGATTATACTTGATCTCAAGATAAAAATTTGTTAAAAAGCTTCAGGGAACTCTAATTCACCAATGAGGACTGCAGAAGGTAGAAGTTGCTCCACCCATTGTCCCAAACCCAGTCAGAACATTTGAGAAAATCAACAGCCTTCTGACATTCCCACAAATATATAAAAAGACCTTTTTTAGGTGGCTGAACAGCTTGTTATTGTTTCAAGGTCCCAGTACTGCTGATAAATAAATAATCATTGTTTTCTGAACAGTATCTTTTGTCTTCATGTTTCTCCCATCACGACCCTTGAATGTTACTAATTCATAAGGCATGGGCTGATCTCTGTACTGACTCGTGTGCCCTGAATAACCATAGGGTTCAAAATGAAATTGAGAATTTTTGACTTTCTACTCTTGTCTTCTAGGGGAAAAAACATTTCTCCAGCTTTTCTGTTATTAATGCTTTTTGTGGGGTGGAAAGCACTGGAGATTTAGGACTGAACCCACTGGCTGGTTACATGCACGATGTGTAGACAGACAAAGGTACATTTGCCTTGTATCTCATGGGAAGAACATATCTAGGATTTTCCATGCCCCCAAAACTTTCTTGCCTGTCCTCTGCCCACCCTCTTCTAGTCAGTGACAAACTGGGCTCCCCAGACTGGACTGCGATGCCTCCATGACCCTGGGTCCTGGAAACCTGGAAGATGCAGAGGAGTTTGATGTGCAGGGTGAATTCTTCCTGAAATTAATAATTGTATCTCAGACTTCTATACCTCAAAACTTTCATCAAGCAACAGAACCTTGAGACCTTTCAGGTAAATTTAACAACTAGCTCTGGAAGAAAAGCTATAGTTAATGTGAAGATTTTGGGTTGGCCTGTACAGTTCAGGATCTCTTTTCAATTTTTTCAGAGAAACTAAGTAAATAATAATAAAAAAAATCTTAAATATTCAATTATATTTTTAAATGGAAAAATACAATCTTATTTCATATTTTTATGATCCATAAGGTCAAAGGGTGGATAAAATATACCATTTAGGGGTAATGGTTTTCTAACCTGTGAGATAAGAGCTACCCCTAAAGAAGATTCAGTCCGAAATGATAAGATGAAAACTGAGAGAGGGAGAAGGCAATCTGCACCTGCATCTTAAACAAGACTGAGTGAGGGAAATGCCCTGAGCCCAAAGAACTTCCTTGAAGGCAGTGCTCCTTTCCACCTGAACTCTGGAAAAAGGAGGCACTCTCATTTCTATTTATTTTCTCCTTCAGAGGGAAGGGCTGCTCCCTCTTCTCTCCTGTACCATTGCTCCCACAAAGAGTTTCACAGTCTGAGATAAGCAGTTACTCAAGCTCAAGTTGCAAAATAGTAAATCTTCTGCTGAAATCAATACAATGCAAAGGCAAGGATTTTTATGTAGAATGTTTTTATTATTACATTGAGAGTCTCTGTTAAATTAACCTGGGTAGTCCAAGCACTTTCCCAAGGAATAAATCTTTTTCTTACATTACACACAGTAAAAGGAAGAGGGAAACAATATCATAAAACCTTTATTCTCTGTTAAGGAGATAAATGTTTCAGTTGCCGATTTGTAAGTAGGGTAAGGTACGTATACCATCGGGAATTATAAGATATTAAAAATTGTAATTCTTTTTTATGAAACATTTTATGATTAGTAAACTCTGCTGGACAGTCCTGTTTTGGGGTGAGGAGCATGGCTGGGAGGTATTTCTCTGATTGGTGACTGCTAGCAATTAATATTTGCTCTATTTTGCTCTCCTGCTATTTTTGCAGACTTGGAGTAGCTGCCTATGAGGCATTTATGAATTCCCCTGGTTCCAAGCTCTTCCAGCAAGTGGTGTTCCAGGGAGCCAGGAAGCAGAGCTGGAAAGGCAGCACTGCATTCTGTGGTATTTCTCCTTCATGTGTTTATAAAGCATGGGGGGGGGAAGAAATCACAAGCAGATAATTGGAGTTAAAGCTGAGGGCTCAAAGGGCATGTGGGCAGGAGCACAAGGCTGCTTTGGGGGTGCTGAGCTCTTTGTGTGCAAGCAGAGGAGGCAGAGATATCTGTGGCCCACAGCTTCGTGGCTGAGGTTTGCAGTTTCCTTCACCACCTGCCAGACAGGCTCTGAAAATGGCCAGCAGAATTCCTCAGGTGTAAAAGTGCTCCTGCACATGGGCGTGTCTGAATGAACGCGCACACTCGCGCACACAAACCCAGAAACTCCTGGGGGAAACAAGACTCACTCTGTCTTTTAGAAGCCCTTTGTCCAGCTACAAATGCCATGGCCAGACTGCCCCTAAGGCTGCTGTGCTTCCACGTTCCCACAGGTGTTTGCCAAACCCAGCGCGCTCTGACTGCTTGCACTGTGCTCCTTGCTGTGCTTATGGGTGGGTTTTTTCAGCTCCAGTCCTTGAAGTACCCCTTTCAAGGGACACAGAGGAATTAATTCCTTTGGTTCAAGTGATGCAAAAATAGTTAAAACTGGTTCAGAACTTGGGCTGGAATTCTTAGGTCTGTTTTAGTCTTGGGGATTTGTGATTTGGGCCTGAGCCCTTAAGATATTATGCAATAGAAAGACAGAGAATGATGGTACGAAAGGATGAAATAAAGGTGCAGCTATTTTCCTATGGCCTGGAAAACAACCTCAATAGAAAAACAGAGTTTATATCACTTCTGCACAAAAAATGGGGGGTTTGATTTAGAAGAGTTTGGATTTTTGATAGCTAGTCATCTGTCTGACAAAATATATCTCCTTTTTGTGCCTTTTTTCTGTTCATGATTTTTTGGGGAGTTTATTATAATTGGTTGCTGTATTTGTACAGTTTTTCCTTTGCTGCCCAAATTCATAATTTGCACCACTGAATTGATAAATAGCTTCTTCTGCTAACTGCTCAGATGCAATTGTTCACTGACTGAAAAATTCGGGATTCTTCTACATACTCAGCACTTATGTGCATACACATGCATGAGCATAGACACACACAGACACACACATACACACATATATTCAAATGAATATACAATTTACTGTTAAAAAAAGAGCCACAGTGCCAAATTCAGCACCAGGTATGTTTTAATGCACCTTCCTCCCTTGCCTCAGAAGGATTCTGAAGCATGGGTTTTGATGATCTACATTCAAGTGATAGAACCAGGAAAAAATGTGTCATTATTAAATTAAATCGGGCCTTTGTCTTGCCTTGGATTCCATGGAGGACAACTACATGATCCTTTCAAAAAAACAAGCAGCAGAAGCATAGTCATGTGCAAATAATGAAAGAATCATTGCAGATTGTTTGGGAGGACAGCTCCAGGAAGCTGGGAATACGTTCACAGGCATTGTTTGCTGCTGGTCTTCACAATGCCCTTTGTCTTCTACAAACGTTATTGCAATTAAACACTGGCTCAGCCAAATTAAGCGAATCAGAGAGGGCTTATTTATGAGAACATTTGGAATGAATAAAATGTGGCATAATTTCTGAAGGCTGATGGTTATGAAACATCTTCCTTTTACAGCGGGCCTTCACCTCTGCGCAATATTCTCTTACTGGCCAGCCAAAACATGAACTTGTGTCCCCAGCTAGGAGAGCAGGACTCTCCAGCACTTACACATCAGCATGTGAGCATAAGCACAGTATATTTATTTATTGCTTATAGGAAACCCAAAGGATGAAATCAAGGGTTGGCCTGAAACAAGGGTCTGCCTGGGTGTAACTCCCTTATTTTCCTGGCACAGAACGTGCCTCCAAGCCAGCACAAAAATCGAATTCTCAGGACTGAGGACGTTTTTTCACCGTTTAGCATGGCACTAGAAAGCGGATTCCACAAGAGGGAGCCAGAAAACGAACAATCGTTCAGGAAGCAGGCTATTGAACTCTTTACAAAATAAAGTGGTGGGCGTGCTACCGTGTGTCCTTCCTCAACCAGAGCAGGTGGCTGAGGCGCTGCTCCTCTTCCACTATGAGGGCTGCTTGCTGTAGGAGAGCATCAAGTCGTTCTTCAGGGCTTTGTAGAGATGGACAAAGGATTCAGCCCAAGTGTCCTTCTGGTGCCCCTGGGACTGAGCAGCTCTGTAGGCCGTGTAGACCATGGTCAGCACTGTCCTTTCAAAGTCCTCTTTTTTGAGGACCCTCGGGTAGGAGGACAGCCTGCTGCTCAGCCTGCGGATCTCTGGGATGCTCTTGGGGATAATCTCGTTGCAGATGGTGTTGAACTCAGCAGCCTTCCTCAGGGAAGCCAGCTCCTCATCTTTGATGGAGATCCTCTGACCTTTGTCAATGTCAAGCTCAGCTAAAAGAAACTGGTACAAAATCAGAACACAGAAAGCTATTTATTTTCTCCAGGAGACTCTAGACAGAGTACATGTGAATTAACAACATGTCCTTGGGTCTTTACTTTTTGTCAAATGGAGACAGTTGCACTGTCTGGAGGTGGGGAAGACCAGAATTTTTCTGTGTTCCCACCCTTCTGGTGAACTATCACACAGACACAGGTTTACTGAATAATGGGGTGAATAAAAGTGACATGAAGCCAGATAATGGACAGCCCCAGTATGGCCAGTACCCCCAATCTTGGCACCATATACTGAACCTCATAAAGCAGGACCACATCTTCCAGCGAGTTTTGTAGCACTGGGTTGAGGAAGGCAGCTGAGGACCTCTTGAATCGCTGAGCAGATGGGAAAAGCATAGCTGGAAAATAGTAATGTGAAGACAGAAGTTCTATAAGGTGCCAAACACTGACAAGAAGAAGCACTTTTCAATAGCAGAGTCATGTAAAGAACTGCCTCTTGCAAGGTCTTACTGCACAGTATGGCCTTTCACTATAAATGAAATGTGTGGCAGGGACTGCTTTAGCCCTGATCTACCAAGGATGGAGGTCAGCTCTTTGTCCTGGGTCCACAGGGTGCCTAACACAGGTTGCTTTGTTATCCAAGCCTGGGACTGTGAGTTTCAGCCTCAGAGGTGAAAAGAATAATGATAATTGCACATTAACCTTGTCTGAAATACAGGCCCTTTTCCTGGATCTGAAAGGGGAAACCAGCACTGATACTCAACAAAACCTACTTTTCCCTGTCCATTCTTCTACTGTCATGCTTCTGAGAGTCTACATTTCTCCTGGTTTCAATTATCTAAATGTTGATCTCCCCTTATTTATTAGAGACAGATCCACCAGAGGGTAATTAGCTCATCTGTCCTGGGCATTTACACTTGGAAGGAGTGACTCACCCAGATGTCTGTGTCCCTTCACTGAGCCTGTTACCAGCTTAGACAAGACAGCCACATCCAGTGAGGTGAATCCCAGCTTAGTGTGACTTTAATACTTTGCAGTGTAATAACTGGAAAAAACAGAGCCTCCTACCATCAGGTATCTGTGTCCCACTGTGAAGTGCACTACAGACATTGTCTCAGGGAAATGAGAGAGGGAACATATGTACAGTCCCTGAACTCAGCACCCCAGTGAAGTGGAGCATTTGTGGAATCAATGACCTGGACAGTCCAGGGTATAGAAAACATCTGATGCTGCCTTAGAGAAGCATTACTAAATGCTTTGAGTTATTAACCAGGTTACTAACCATCCATATACTGTTTAAAGATCTAAATTACTTTCAGAGCAGAAGGGGAAGACTCTCTTTAGTGTTTAATTTGGGTATTATTTAAATTTTGATGTTTCATAATTTGAATTTGTTGGCTTTTTCTAATATTCAGTAATAGGAAGTTGTTTTTTTGAACTCAGTGCTTATGTGACTGTTGGTATGTTTCCCATAAACTTCACTTCTCAACTTTAACTCACTTTACCAATAGATAAATTTGGAAACCGGTCTAAGAAAAAAGGAAACAAATCCCCACATTTTGAAAGGCACTATGATTCCCCTGTCAAAAGTAAGATTTTTTTGAGTTATGAGTAACATGTAATAGAACATGAAGCTTTGAATTTCTGGAAAGTTTCAACCCACCCTTCCTCTACCAGATTTTTTTTCCCATAAAACATTTACACTAAATCAATTTTGTCTGGTTTTGCCAAAGTTCTTCTGATGGATTTTGCATGCTGCCTGTAAATGACCTGAACATCATTTAAAGCTCTCTCCTCTGGACATAAAAAAAAAAAAAAAAAAGAAAAAAAGAAGAAAGCTGGAGCAGCTGTAATTATTTTATGGAAAAGCTGTCCCAGCTCTCTGACTACATGGTTTGTCAGACAATTTACCTCTTTTGGGTTACCCAAGCAGATCATAAATATGCAGTTTTCTCTAGTCTCTGTACCCTAAATGCATCCCTGCTGCTTCCTGCACCATTGACAACCACTGACTTTGTTATAGTTTGGCTTGTTAATAATATTTAAGTTCTAGTAAAGCAAGAAGAGAGAAACCAGAGCCTCGGGACCTTTATGGATAATAAATCATATGAAAAATGTATCACGATAATGCTAGGTATGAAACAACACATACCTGATACAACAAAGGGTATTTTGGCCTTAAATTAGCTAGGGAATAGGTAAAATATTTTGTTGAATTGCAATAAATATATTGCAGGTAGATAGAGCAGTTAGGATGGGTTTCAGGCATAGCTGCCCCATCCCTGATGTTTCCCTCTCTTGCTCAGAGCTTTGCTGAGGCACACTGGAGCTACTCCATTTTTTGCTCTTGACAATTCAAGGATGCAACTGAGTGCATGTGAAGCACTTGAAACTTCAAACACTAATTGCTGAGTAATTAAAACTTTTATTACTGGGCAATTAAAACTCTAATTACTTAGGAGCTGGCAGAAATCCAGTCCATAATGATGACTATTCATTTTTATCTCTTTTAGTTTTTAGATGCCCTTTTGGTGAAAACAGCCTCAGAGCACAGAGTACCTCTACATATGCAGATGGTTTACAACTTAAATATCCCCTGAGCCATGGAAAATGTGTCTGTGGCATCTTGCTTCAGTGCTGTCATGCTTCTTGTCATCACACTGATTGCTTTGAAGCTTCATCCCAAGCAGAGATTCCCACCATGGAGCTGAGCTGGGAGCCAGCAGCTTCAGCCCATCACCACTCACCCAGAAAAGCCTCAGCAAAGGACTCACACAAAAATGAATGCCATCCTCCATCTATCAATTCAGTACTGGCCCACTTGCTGAGACACAGGCAACACCTCAGAAGAAGCAGGGTTTTCCCACCCTGCTCTTCCCACGATGCCTTAGGTTAGGAGATTCAGAGACAAGGGCTTGGGCTGCTTTGTGGTGAGAAGGGATATTTATGTGTATCAGAAGCATGCCAGCCTCTGTAGCACTGACTCCCTCGTCTTATTATCTTGTTCCCAAAACATATTAAAGTTTGTTACAGTTCTTAGAGACTCTACTCAGAAAGTATTTCAGACCTCATTTGTGTTTGTCATAGTTATCTGATTTGCCTGATCTACATTTTATTCAGTCCTTCCCTTTATCTTTCTTCCTGCTCAGTATTCAAATCCTTCCCCCATCACTCCCTCCACGGTTCTCTCCATGAATTCACGAGTTCCTTCAAGACAGTATGAACATTTGGAACAAGCACTCTGATTTTCATTGTACTGACTTAACACACATGTCAGTTAAGCAAAAAAGCTGAGATATAGAAAGATTTTTAGTCAGTTTATGCATTTAATGGTTTTGAATTCCACTTGAAACTTTTTTGCTGACTTTTACATCTTCCTGCATTTAATTCCATCTCTGACACGAGTTGTCTGAGGACATCAAAGAACAGTAGAAGAGTTTAGAACTCTTTACCAATTTCTTTCTCAAGGGACTTCTCTATAAAGCTATCAAGCAATTGGAGATGCAGAGTGATGTGCATCCCTTTATGTTGATGTTGCAGCCAATTCATTTCAATGGCAGTAGCCATGAATATCTAAGCAGCAGAGATCCCCAATTACTACTGACAGAGAAAACCCAGTGAACTCTGAAGTCAGTGGAGAGTCTCCTATTGATTTCTTGTTTTTATTTCTCTTACAAATGTGTTAAGACATCTCCCATGTAAATGTGGGTGCTTCTGTCTTAAGGGCTGGTCAGTCACGTAACAAAAAGCTTATGATCTGAGCAGGCAAGTTAGGAAAAACAAGCTTTTCATTATCCTTACTGAAAACATTTTCTATTATAGATCTGTGCACGCTCATCCTTTTCCAAATCCCTTCTCCAGAGAGGCCTTGGGAGTTCTGCCTTACTGCCTGCTCAGGACTCAGGGCTGGAGATGGATCAGAGAGAGCAGCAGATCTGCCACCCCTCCAAACCTCCCTGCCTGACCCTGCACAGCCTCATCCTGTGCCCTGGAGTGCACCACTGCCTCTGCCTGAAGATTGCAGGCAGCCCACACATCTCCTGCTAAGGGTGGTTAAAAGAGCCCATCAAAACTGGCACAGAAAACTATTTTCTGCTTGCTGCAGGAGCCCATCCAGTTTCCTACAGCTCTGTTGACTCAATTCCATCCTCCTTCAAGACTGTCCAGGCTCTTAAACAGAAAGAAAGCCATGTTTGCCAACTCATTGACCTACTTCTATCTACTTAGCTGATGCATCTTTATGGTTTAAACATAACATCACATTTGAGGCTGACAATAGCCTCATTTTAAAGATGTTTTCATCCCTCTTAAGAGATTCTGCCAGAATTTTCTGCACTTCATTAGCCGTGGGGTAAATATTTGTGATCTCCTCCCAGGTTTTCCCTGCAGTTTGATTGGTGAGGGTACAGATGTTTAGTTTGGCTTTCCAGTTCATGCATCTGCTCATTATTTCCCAGTTGTTTCCTGTGATGTGTTTGCTCAATAAGCACAGAGCATAGCTGCAGGAGTTCTCAGTTATTTCTGCATCACCAATGCCCTTTTCTTCCCCTGTGAAAAGGTATGAAGCATGATTTGGGACCTGTGCAGACCATTTTTCAAAGCAAGTACAGCTCCCCTGCACTCTAGGACATGAACAGTTTATTTTGGGTTATGACTCAGAAGGAATTATTTTGATTGTCATCAGAGGCATAGAAAAAAGTTATCTCACTGCATCAGTAATATCCCTTTCATGAAGGACGGGAGGAGATGAGGAACAAGAAGGATTTGATGTGTGTATTGACCTGTGACAGGTGTGTTGGGCAGTGAAAGTGGTAATGTAAATCACAAAAAGGGCAGGATGATTAAAGGATTAATGTGTTTTATGCATTTTACTCCTTGTCCTGTACTTGGCTCATCCCCAGAAGGAGGCATCTTCACCATCTGCAAGGTGCTTGTACTGACCTGGGCCTGCAGCTGTTACCAGGGCAGAGCTTTGGCTACACTCCCTGATTTTTTTGCTTTTCTGTATCAAAACTGCTATATTAGAAATCATTGAACACTTTGTCCCAGTGCAGGAGAAACTGACAGCCTGGGGATTTGGAAGGAAGAATAAGGGCTATAAAATAAGGGAAACACACACAAAATCTTAGAAAGACAAGGAAAAAATGCTGCAGTGCTACAGTTTAGCATCTGAAACTTGTGTCTGGATTTGCAGTCATTCACATAAGTAGCTTCAATGATAACAAGTGCAGTGCAAATACTTTTACATTCCAATTTTGATACATTTAAATCTCCATCACTGGGGGATTAAATCCCGATGCCCTTTAGGAGAACACAACAGTCAAATGGAGAAAACATTTTAATTACTAAACAACACGAATTAGCACATGTTTAAAAGCAATTACCAAGGGAATGTGCTTCTTTTTGCCCTCAGTTTATATCCTTGCTATTGTAGCTCTTAAGGCTAAATTTAATTCCTGACTGTTGACTAAAAGTGAGAATGGACTAAAAGCATCATCTTTAATTATTAAAAAAAAATAGTTAAAGGAAAAGAAAAGCTTTGTCTTGAAAAGTTTGTCAATAAGGATGTAGAGAGTAGATCTCCCTACAAAAGGTGTCAACAGGCAACTAGGAAAAAAACCAGTTTAAAACACTTTAAATCAATAGCAAATTGTATTCAATTCCATAGTGAAACACATAATCAGTTTTTTTCAAAGTAAGTTAGTTTTTACTAATTTATCTCCTTTTTAAGAAACAAACAAGTTCTGAAAGGGTGCCTCAGTTGCATAAACCAGAACCCATTCCTACATAAATTTCTGAGCTTCATAAATGGCCTGAGATGTGTGAGATTAGATTAATGTGCAACGGAGTTCCCATACAAAATCTAGAGCGGTAATAGCCTATCTAGATACTTGGCACAAGTAAAAAATGTAAAGTTGTGTTAGAAAGACCAAAAAACCATTATGCTTGCAGAAATTGATATTGGTAGAGAAGAAAATGGTTCAGCTGAGCCTGTGTTTGTGAGAGGTGGAGGATATTTACATTTATGACTTAAGTGAAATGGTTTCAAAGATATCACTAGCACCGACTAAAATGGTCTGAGAATTTATTCCCTCATATGGAATTTCCATTATGCAGCATTTTCACCTGTTCCCAGCCTGAAACAATGTATACTGTGTTATTTATTTTTCCCTTGGTGTGATAAGGAGGGGTCCCCACCTAGAATTATTTATGCTCGTAAAAAAACATTCCAGTCAGCCTTTAATATGCTGGAGTGAAGTTGCTGCAGAAGGTGTGAGGAGAAAAAATGCACCCAGACAAACTGAAGCAAAGTGAAATATATTGTCTTCTTATCCTTAGGTTTGCTGCTATATTACCACAAACTGGGGATAAACTATGGCAAAAACTGTGGGGCAGAAATAAAGGAAAGAAATATCAACCCTGCCCCACAGGTTTAACGCACAGGCCATAAATGATTGTGGTAACACAGTTAATTTCAGGAGAGTCAGGAAATGGATCAGTACTTTATAATCCTGTCTTCATTGCAGAGCCACCTCTCTTTCCTTATCTGTGCTGCTCACAATGGTCCTGATCCAAGGGAAAGGCACCAAGCAGTCCTAATTAAACACATTTGAAATAATTTCTTATAAATTAACAAGTGAAGGGGTACAATGATGATCCAGCCTGCTTCCATTTCTCCCAGGAGAGGGAAGGAAGGAAGAAATAGAGCAAAAAAAATTGTTGTTTTGGTGCTGAGCTGTGGGGAAATGTTGGTGTCTGAGGCACAGAGTGTGCCCTTGTCTCTGATGCCTAGCTCTGACATCCAAGAGAACACTGAATTTCATATAACACCATGAAAACGACTGTTAAATAGAAAAACTAAAAGTGTAAGTGTGTAGATTAGAGAGTTTTCTTAAGTCACTGGGTGAAAAAGTTAGAGTTTAAGCTAGTTTAGAAAACAGAACACAAGATGGAGGGTTTAGGGTGTAGTCTCTTTTCCTTCTTCCTTTTTCATCATCTTCTAGAGGTTTTTGGGTAGTAGTAAGTGATTGGATAGAGAATGCTGCAGTGCAGCACACAGGTGTTGGGTCATTGAGTCATTAAGAAAAATAATTTATGTGTCTAGTTAATTGGGTGAGAATATAAATAATTAAATTTATTTAAATATAAAATGAAATGATGAAATGAATTGTCATTTCATGAAATGAAATTTCATTTCAAAAATTAAATTATGAAAAAATATAAAAATAAAATAGTATTTTTTATAAAGATAAAAAAGCTGCATAGTTCGAGGCCATTTTGTGCTTTTCCAGCCAACTTGAGCCAGGTGATGGTGGGTTGAACTTGAGCAGGAAGTCTGGGGAAGACCTGCCAAGCCTTTTGATTATATATTAATAAACACAAGAAACAAGAAGCTAACGAGCCTTTGGAGCATCATTCCTGAAACAGAACTGAGATAAGGGAAACTTTCCATGAGGGAATATCCCAAGGGGCTCAGCTGAAATCTCCGGCAACAGGGAAGCACCCGGGGAGCAGAATGAAGCAGCTGCCTCTGCTGTTGAGCAGTGGAGAGAGAGGAAAGGAAATCACAGCTCTGCTTCACAGGAAAGGACAGAACTACTCCAAGAGCTTCCTACACGGTGCTATTGATGCTCTGGAAGGAAAGCCCTTCAACACCAAATCGCTCTCACCAGCTCTCTGCCCTTTTTGTATCAATATTGCAGAGCCCAAAGGGGCAGGCCCGAGCCAGGTATGTATTTCCTCCGCGCTGAGTCCCTGGGCACCGAGAAAAGGCCCAGACTCGGTAGCTGAGAGTGGCTGGGTTTCCTTTGTGCCTTGGCAGGCAGAGGTGACTGCCTGGCCAGGGTCTTGCTGAGTCTGACCTGACCGAGCTGTGGCTGCAAAGGGCAGCTCCTGCCCCACACTCCATCCTTCCCTCTGTGCACACACTGACACCCTTTTGCCATGCACAGAGCTCAGCCAGGAATCTGCCTGGTCGTGAATGATGGGGAAAAGCAAACAACAACAACCAAAAAAAAAACAAAAAAACAAACAAAAAAACCCATGGTAGTTTTTAGCTGTCTCACTTCACAACGCATTTGCTACGCTGGCAGCATTTCTACGTGTGAGAAACTCCCAGTGCAGTTGTGCTCTAACTGCTCTTCTAGCATCTGGTGACGACTCGAGTCCTCAGATGACCCAAGGATGGAAATCAGCCCTGGGAGGAAAAGCAGAAGCCCTTCCTCATACCTTCACACCCTTGATCTAACCACCAGATGGACAAGATCCTCTTTTTTTATTTTTATTTTTTTTGTTGTTGTTGCTGGCCACCTCAACAAGGGTAGTCATTGCTCCTGCTAGAGGTGAGGGTTGGCTGCAGGACCATTAGCTGCCAAACACTTCTTCCTCTTCTATACTTACACCCCACTGAGCTTTTAACAGAGGAAATTCAACTGGAAGAAAGAATATTAAAATTTTTTCCCAGGCTGGATGAAGAGAAAAGAGTCAAAAGTCCAGTTTGAACCATAGACCTAGTACAGAGTAATATGAAATTTTATTCCATGATCACATGGCAGCTCAGAAATGCCAGGGACCCTGAAATTATTCACTTAAGCCATCTGTGAATGCTTTCAACTAGCAAATAAATTCAAGTGTCTGACAGTGGGTCTAGGAGCAGTCTCTGATCTGATTGCCAACTCTTATTATTTTATTTGTGTATGAACTGCTCACACACATGAAGCAACAAGGTACGCCTCATCCTCACTGAATGTGAGTATCACAGCTCAGAACTGAGGAGGAATAAACATTAGATTGACCATTTCTTCTCACTCCAATTAGAAACAACCAGAAATGTCTTCCCTTTTCTTTCAGATCCCCATCCAAATTGAAATAAATTGTTAGGAAGTGAATACATAAATATCAATTTTCTGCTTCCTCTGCTCTGGGATTTCACTTGCTCTTCAAAAGCAAGGAAACCCCAGCTGCCTTTCCAGCTGTTCATTGAGCTCCAAATGTCAGTGCACCTGCTGGGGTTTTCTTAATGACATGAATATGTGCTGGATGAGAAGGAGCACAAATCAGCCTTGCCCAGTAAACAAAAAGAATGGGGACACTGGGTCCTTTTTGTAAAGAAATGTGTTATTTTTGGAGGCAATGACTTTTTAAATCATTGTATGATTTCTAGTAGTGTCAATAAAGATAAGTCTGAGAAAGAGACTCAAAATGTGAAGATGGATTTGGGTTTGTCTCTGAACTGGACTGGTACAGCTGCTTTGCTACATGAGCAGCCCATGAAGGATGGAAAGCTGGGCTGTACCCCTGGGTGGGAGTCAGGGCAAACATGTTTCTCCTGGAGGGGTGAGTGAGGATCAGCACAGGAAGACATCCATTCTGTCAAGTACACACCTGTGTGCATGTCCTGGTGTATTAATGTCTGCATCTCTGTAGAAACAATATTAAAATACTAGTGAAACTCAAATATAATCCTCCACTAAATCTGATCAGTGGATTTCAGTGTGTGCAGATGCGATGTTGGGCCACAACACTCTTTGTGATATTGCCATAAACTTAGCACAGAAATGTAGAGGATGAATGTAAAATGGGTTGGGTTTATAGCTGCATCCCCCATTTCACAAACACACAAATGGGATTTCCATTTTACTAAACTGACATTTTTCCAGTCTTCATTGTTATTCCAAACTCTCCTAAAATCTATTTTTAGATCTTTCAGGTTTCAAGATCTGCTGAAATAAAGCTGAGACTGACATTCAGCTGGATTCACTGTTAAATACAGAAAGACTTGCCAAAACTTGGAATGTTTCAAATTGTTAAAGGCTGCTGAACACTGTGGGTGAGATCCTCAGATGACCTGAGCTGGCACCACCAGCCCTGTGATGCTGCTCTGCTGGCAGCTAGGTCACAGAGAGCCCTGTGCTGTGAAACACATGCTCGAGATCACAAAGGAGACAAGAAAGGTAGAGTCAGGGTTACAGAAATCTTACAACCAACAGAACAACACAAAAACCCTGTTTCCTGAGAAGAGAGACCTGAAAGGCACAAAATGCTGACAGCTGTGCCTGAAGTTGATGGAAATTCAAAACCTTTCTCAACCTCTTTCACTGCTGCACCCCTACAGGTGTCATCTCCCAGTGAACTTCCAGCCCAAGAGGACCCTGCCAATTTATCCCTTTGAATTCAGTGCTTTCTTCCTTAATGTACACCCTCTTCTAGAGGCCATTTCAGCTTAGCTTGTAAAATAGATTTTGGCTCATGGGAAAATATTGTAAATAAATGTTTAAGGAAAAAATGACCTCATCTTCTAAATTTGGGATGAATAAATTTAGAGAAAGGGAGGAAGGCCTGATTTCCAATGAAACCCTCTAGCATGCTGCTGACTGAAACCAGCTGTGAGTCAGTTCTTTGGTTTAACTCCTCTGTGTGTGAAGGCATTATTACTGTGGAGAAGCACTTTAAGAAGCTGTGATACTCATTGTAAATCTCATCCTGTTGTTTCTTACATTTGGGCTTTCCCCTTACTAGTTCAGAGGCTCTGAATCTTGCATAATGAAATGAGCTTATTTAGAAAAGCCTTTGCTGGCATGTGGGTTACATCCTGCTAGAGAAAAATCTTCTGGTCAGTCTGCTGTCTGTTGCTTTGGTCTAGAGAATCACTCCTTGCCAAAGCTGGGTTTCAGCATATGATATATCTGCATGACAGATCTTCCTCAGCTTGCTAGGGATGATGATCTCCCAGGTAAGCTCATAGACACCACCTGGTTATGAATATGTGACTGATACCCATCATCTTCATATCATTTCCTTTTGTTAGGTTGTTTTTTATCATTGTCTGAGATACTGGAACACAGTAGTCATTTGTAGGGGGAGATTGACATTTAGTATGGACACAAAATAAGGCAGGGACTACTTGTCTCCTTATTTATAACTCCAAATGCTAGCCCCAGTAATCTTTAAGTTCTGCTTTGACCTCTGAGTGCCAAGGATTAAGGATGGGTGAGGGAGACTGAGAGCTAGGTTGTCATGGCTGAGCTCCTTGGATTAGTAGCTGTTACCCATCATGTTGGGTTACAGAGACAGGCTGCCACGAGCATGCTGGTTTGTTGTGAAAGGAGCACTCAGAAGGTGATTTATTAATTTTGTCTAAATAATACATGTGTTAATTTGTCAGCAAAAGCACCCATAGGGAAATGCATTGGGCTTTGAAAACAGCTCAGTGAACCACAGTGTGCTCCAGCAGTTGCTCCCAGCTGGAATTGCAATGAGAAGGACTGGCACTCTTTTCCACCTCAGCAGGAAGACATCCAGGGGGAGATGAGCTCCAGCCTCAGGTTCAGCAGCATTCATGTGCAGAGGAATCAGGGATGATATATCTGCTTCTCTGACAGCTCGCATCGTGGTGGGTAGCATGAATTCAACCAGGAGGGAAAAGCTCCTGGGGTAGCATCACAGATGGGTGTAAAAAGCCAGCTGGGCATGACACACATGTCCATCTTTGATCATGAAAATAGCAAGGGAGTATTTAAGACGTGATAATTTAGTTACACTGCTAAACTTGTGCAAGTAGAAACTGAGCTCTTTGCCTTGATGGTGGTATTTTAGTCTGGAGTCCCTCTATGCTCCTCTGGAGGATCTAAGTGCACATGTTTTTCAGCTCTAGCATTCACTTTGGCTGGACCACACTGGCTGTGAGCAGCACGCACAGGGAGTGGGGCTGACAGAGCTGGGTGCATGATGGATTGCTGGGCTATGGCACATGCAGTTAGTCATTCAGGGTTTGAAGGGTATCCAGAAATTTCCAGCAAGTGTCCAGCAGCCTGCTCCCAAAAATACAGCTTCTGGCTTGAAAAGGAGCATCTTTCTAGGGAAATACAATTTGTTACAGTATCTTAGGTATTTACCAGGCAGATTCTTCAAAACCAGACTTCATGAGCTGAAGCCCACAGCATTTCCCTGCTGTGAACATGGAAAATGCAGCACCATGGCAACATTACTCCCCGGTCTGTGTGACTGCCCCATCTCTCAGTCCCTCTGCTAAACATCTCCATCCTGCTCTCTGCCCTCCTGCAGGATTCCCTCCAGCCCTGAAATGCAGCAGTGCCCAGGCCTCAGCCAAGTGGCTGCTGTCTTCCCTCAGAGCAGGAGGATGGTTTTAGGGAGAGATCGGATGCTGTGCTACCCATTAATTTCACCCTGTTTTTTCCCAGATGTCCTGTGTGTCACCAGGGCCACATCATCATCCTCCTTCTGCTGGAGAGCCCAACAGGGCAGACACACAATGTCCCCTGCCACTTGGACCATACAGGGGCTGGCAGGTCTGATTTTT
This sequence comes from Poecile atricapillus, assembly GCF_030490865.1. Classification (NCBI taxonomy): domain Eukaryota; kingdom Metazoa; phylum Chordata; class Aves; order Passeriformes; family Paridae; genus Poecile; species Poecile atricapillus. The sequence goes on along the minus strand of NC_081289.1, from coordinate 19,186,024 downwards.
GCTGATTGCATCTGATTCCTGCTATTGGAGGCCCAGTGTGGACAAATCTTTGGGCACTTTTCCTATCCTCATTTCTTTGTGAGGACCCAACCGAGCTTTATGTTTGCTAAGTACAAGTCAAGGTAGGACAGCCCCTTTTGAGTTCTATTTATTAAAAAAACTGGCAATAGAAAGCAACAGAACAAGTAGTGTATACATTTTTATCATTAGACTATTCCAAAACTTTCTGCCAAATTGGCATGGTAATTCAGGAAAACAGAAGTTGCTGCAGCTATGAGAAGTGGATGGTTTCACTCAACACATGCTGTACTATATTAGGAGGTCCACAAGTAGTGTTTAACTGGAAATGGAGTTAATTCAGTGCCAAGCCATGAATAATTACAGTAAATAAAAATGAAACATGTTTTAAATGTTTTTTTATTTTAAAAGGGGGCTTAAGAACAGTTCCCTGAGACATAAAATCTGTGCTTAATAAATAAATTCAATAAACACTTTGTGTTTCTTCAGAGCCAAGCATAAACAAAAAAGTAATGTCATGGCTGTGAGCATTATGCAAACCAGAGAGGAAAATGAGGGCTTTCAAAACTTGATCCATTCCTCCAGGGGCTAATAGGGAGATACAGACTTGTGCAGTTGTGGTGCTGTTTCTTATGACTGATGTTAATGGGAAATGCTGTCGCTCCATAGTCCTGTAAAACTGCAAGATTCCTGCAGCTTCTATGGAATAAAACAGGCTGTTTCTTGGGCAGTGGCAAGAATCTTCTTGCATAAAGGGAGGGGTTTTAAAAAGTGAAGAAATCCTGACACTGATTCAGTAGCAGTGACTTTAATTTTTATACTGTGACTAGAGGTCACAGTATATTGCCCAGACTAGAAGCTCTCAATATCTCGGTAGGATGAGAGGCTGTTGGGGACTGGAAATAAACTTGAGTCCTGCTTACACGAGAGAAAGGCAGAGCCAGCTCCAAAGAAAAGCAACCCTTCCAAGAGCCTGAGAGGCAGATGGGTAAGATGAAGACCAGCTGTGACAGACGGGCATCTGCTGAAGTGTGGGTTCAGATGGGGATGCATACTGTGCTGACAAGGGAGACAATGCTACTCTAATACTGGTGTGGTGCAGTTTAATATTTCCCATCCATATTAATCCATTTTCTCTCCCTACACCTTTCTTTTACCTTCATTTTTCTTCTCCTTCACACCATTTTCATTTTTCCCTCCAGCTTTTTCCATGTTCTTTCTCAGCATACCTATCCTTTGCCTCTGTCTCCCTCTTTGTGGCTCAAATCATCACTGCCAGGTTATAAAGTCTCTACTCTGCCCAAGACAGAGATCAGAAGCATCAAGTCCTTTTATGGCACACCACCACCTGCCATAAAGGTGGTGGAGACAATTACATCCTGATGTTCTGGCTTGCAGCAGATATCCACATCCAGTCCAGTGCAGTTTACTCTCTTTACAATTAGGTAGAACCTATCTGAAGTGTCCTGCTTCCCCTGTGCCCTGCCAGGGTGTGAGAGGGCCAGGCAGAAGACCTTGTGAGTTTGGGTTGCCAACATGAGACTGAAGCACAGCATTGTCCTCCCACCGTCCCACTGCCTCCCAAATAACTTCTGAGCACTGAACAACTTCTTTTTCCCTTTCTCAGCATCTTTTTTTCAGCTACCCACCTGGCTCCTCCTGAGGAGAGGGAGGCTCAGTGGTTTGGAGCCTGGCTTCTGGCTGGTGACCTGTTTCCCTGTGGCTAGGGAGGAATTTCCAGAGGACGAGTGGTATGCAGGCTGCTCTCAGGGGAACCAGGGGGCTGCCAAACCTAACCAGCAAACCGGGCCAGGAAAGGCCTCACATGTGCTTTCACCAGAGGAAAGGAATGTTTGTGGAAACTGGGAGTAGTAGAGCTTATTTAACTTTGCTTCTCTGCTCACATTCTCAGCCTGCAGCCCGACACTGAGCTGTTCCTGTGCTGTAACAAGCGCTGTGATAGCGAGAGAAGCGGAGACGGGTCATTGCTGCACCTGGAGCATCTCAGGGAGGGTAAAGGGAGTCACTGAGCAGGCATGGGAACACCCCAGCTCCTGGTGCAGATTTGGACTGCTTTAATGGCTCTGAATGAGAAAGTATCTACCATATATATACTATATATATATATATATATATATACAAACACACACACTATATATATATATATATATATATATATACACCATAAAGGGGATATACCGTATATATATATGGGGATATACCATAACGCTGCCATAGCAGCTCCCAAATTAAACAGGGTTTGGGTGCAATGAGAGATGGTCACAATAGAAACATACAGGATCCCCGCCTTGACTTTCTTTCCTTCTCTGTAGTTAGAGAGAAAACCCCATAGATGACAGTCCCCTTGGGGTTTTATGTTTGTGTTAAATAACAAGTGTTGTTTGCAGCTTATTTACAAGTTGCTGGTTTGTTTTTTTCCCCTTTTAATGATGCTTTGATACATTTCCCCCTTTGCTTCCCACTATCAGCTCTCTGTACAGCTGACCTACATTACCTTCACCCCTGCCAGTGCCCTTTTGTTGAAAACTCCTTTACATAAAAAATAACTGATTTGGGCTGGAGAGTCAAGGAAACAGAATTCCATATAATGAATTGTGGCCTCACTCCTGAGAGCAGAAAAACTGCTGTTGATTTTTGTCATGCTGGTTTGCACATTGAAGTGCTTTTAAAGTTAAATCAAGGGCTGGGTTTGTCCCCTTCAAACCAAGACACACAGCTCCCAGTTTTGCTGCAGCCAGGTCCATGTACCCAGATGGCTTCTCTGCATCTTGGATGGACTCAGCTCCCCTCAGCTGAACCACTGGGGTGCAGGGAGATTCACAGAGCCCTGGCTGTGCCTGTGAACCATCACCAGTTTCTCCTCCAGCACCCTGGACGTGCCCTGTGGGTCCTGCCCTGCCTTGGACCCAAGCACAGGCACTGCAGGCAAAGTTAATTCCTGCCCCACTCAGTTCTTCACCTCAGCAATTTACATCTTGCCTCTCAACATCCGAATAATCAGAGCCTCTGCAGCCTGATGATGTTCATTAAGGTCTGCTGACTTCCCTTTCAATTAGATTGTGCTATTCAGGGCTTCTGACAGGATTCCTTTCTGCGTGAGAAGTCATTACACTCCTGCTGAATCTGGCATGATCTACCCCAGGAAAACCAGAAAAGCACTTTATGCTTCAGAAACAGAATTTAAAAAAAATAAAAAATTATAATAACAGCTATTAACAATACACAGGACTAAACACACACACGGCCATCCTGAAGAGATCTTGGGCAAGGGATTTAATGACTGTGCCTCACAACAAAAAAAAGGATGCTAATATTCCCTTCCTTAATTACACTGAAAGTTCTCTAGAGAAGGACAATTTATTTTTTATTCTGTGTGTTTGCATGATGCCAGGTTTCATTGAGGTGTCTGGGCCCAGCAGTTGAGTATAAGGAAACCATGACTCCCAGGGTTTTACAGTCTTTGCATGAGTTATTTCATTCATCACAGAGCTGCCTCACCTATGGGAAACATATGGCTGATCAACAGGCACTAAGAGCAGTGAGATGGTTGTTGGAGGTGAGGTGAAGAGAGCTGTTTCCACCTGAAAGTGGAAAGAGGGGCTTCAAGGGCAGGAGGTGCTTCCCAGATGAGCTTTGGCTGGGGCAGGAGGACCTTTGTGCAAACTCATCCAGATCCCAGGACAGCTCCATTCCTGGAACTGGGGCAAATAGATGTGCCACTACAGCATGCAGGAATTCTCAAAAAGATTACCAAAGTGGCAGCAATTGTCTAACTGGCTTGCCAGTCCTCAGTACTGGGATGGAACTGGCATCACCTGGAAGATTCTACAGGTGCCACTTTCAGTAAATAGATCTCAATAAGACATATCAAAGAGAAAACAGCTTTACTTCATGTGTCTTCCTCTTGTTGTTTACTCAGGTTTCCTCAACATTGTCTAGTTCCACTCTCTTTTTTACTTTTATTGTGTGAGCAGTAAGCTTTGGCCATTTTTTGGCTGCTTCCTGTGGTGAATAAAGTCTCAGAATCACTTAGATCCTTCCTTCCTAACAGCATGACTGCTGTTAAAGAGTATAAAATCCATTTGTGATCTAAACTAAAATGTGAAAACTTCTGTAATCTATCTTCCCTCTGATCTCATCAGAGTTTAGCATCTTTGCCCTAGAAGAGATTAGAAACTTTGATTTATTTTTTTTTAAGCATCTTTTGCATGTCTTCCAGATTCAGGTATACACCATGATTTTTGATTCAGGGACCATCCTCCATGCAGGTTAAGTTAATTAAGACTGGCCCTTAAAAGAGCATTTGGGGAATCAGGACATGATAGAATGGATTTTGGTTGCAGTCACAGCCCTACCTTACTGGATATTTATCCTGCCATGGTTAAAATCCATACAGAGACTGTGATATTCCAGCTACCTTTGCAACACCAGCAGCTTGGTCATTACTTATAACTAATCCCTTTCCAGACCCTCTTTAGGAGATGCCTTCATCCCCTTACAGACAGAGTTGCAATATTTGGTGCAGAAATAAATTGCATCAGGGGGCTCCAGCCCACAAAGACACATTCCCAGGAACTGGGCAGGGCCATGGAACAGACTCTGGCTAGGTGGGACAAACCCCTGCAGCAGATCAGTCACGCCTTCTGCAGCTCCAGTGAGGTTGTTGGGATGGGCCCAACAAGCAGGGAAGTTGAGGCATTTTCCAAGTGATCACATGAGAGCCAGAGAAAAGGGAAATACTGCCTTTTCCTCATAAGAAGTAACATCCTTTACACAGCCAGGCTTAGACAGAGTTGGCGCTGTTCCACAGCATTTCATATCTTTCATTTGCACTGCACATTTTAAGGACTGGATAACAATAACTTTATAGAAATTAAAGGAAGTTGGATAGATGTTACAATTTAAACATTTCTGGTATAGCTGGTCCAGCTAATGTAACTTCTTTTTACTCTTGGACCAGACCTCTGGAAACCTTGTTACATATCAAAAAAAGCAGACCATGACCTGTTTTACTGAAGGACCACTGGGTACATAAATGTGTTTGACCATTTGTGTTGCACTTACAGGCTGTGTTCAGGCCACATTCCCTTTGCTCTCGCTCTCCAAGCCAAAAATGTCCCACAAGAGTTACTCTTGGTGGTGGAATCCCAAAGCTGCTCAAGCAGGGCAATCCCTGGCTGTAGGGATGCAATATGAGATGTAGCAGGGAAGAGAGGGAAGGAAGATGAAAAGGAGTGGGGATAAAGGGCGTGCTCCAATTTCTGAGGCACTCAATCTTTGCGCACACAGCAGAGATCACCAGCAGACAAATGACTGCAGAGATTAGAATATATTTCACAGTGTTTCCTTACAAAGGTACTGGCTGACTTTCTAGAAACAGCCAATCTCTTTCTCTTTTACAGTCTTCCCTCTCCTGGCACTGGAGAGCTGCCAGCCTTCTCCAGTTAAGTCCACAAACAGAAGTAGCAGGCAAAAGTTGCTCAGGCAGCAGCTGCTCCATCAAACCCACAGTGAACTCTCACCACACTAGATCAGATACTAAGAGTTTGCAAAGTTGTGGGGAAATCAAGGAGGATGGACCTTCTTTTCTTTCAAGCAATTCCTTCTGCAGAAAACCCTTGAGGAGAGCAGACTATTCCTCTGGTGGTCTCACACAGCCATTTGACTTTCACCAGCCACTAGAGATTGGGTAGAAAACAATGCACATGGACCAGACAGATCTGGATGGAATGGTAATGCTGCTTTTGAGAAGCACCAGAAGGAAGAGCACAAAAACTCCCCAAAAGCATGAAACCTCTGTGGTGCTTATATATCCTTTTGACACTGATGGGTGAAAAACATTCTACCTTCTTATTTTGTGTCTTTTAACATCTCCTTTTCCAGTCTCCACTGAGGGGTAAACTCACCCTTGCAGCTGCTTCTGCACTGCCCAAAAGCCACAACCATAAGAAATCTGCATCTTCCCTCCCTGAGTAAACACACACCAAGGACACTACTGTTTGTGTGTCCCATTTATTAGAATTGGGCAGACTTTACAGCAAATAAACTCCAGCCAGCTGAGATGTGCTAATAAGGATTGCCTTAGGGTTTCTCCTCCAGGAACAGACAGCTCTTGTAATGCTCACAAGGCTGGCTTCTGCTCTCCAGTGGATTGGTACTTCTCAAAGTTTGATGGCAAGCAGGGACACTGGTTGCCATAGCTGTATGGAAGGGTTTTTTTCTTATTTGTGTTGTTAGAACCCAGGGTTTGTTCCTTGGTTTTTTCAGAAGTAACATCTCTTAAGATCTGAAATTCTTATTTGGAACTTGAAGAATTTATATGAACTTACCTCTGTCATTGCACAGGGAATAATACTTAGTCAGTAGAGACTTCTAATTGCCTTTTTTTGTTACCTTTTTTCCCCCTAGATGGGAGCTTCACAAAATCTGAGAGGATACTTCCATGCAGCTAGAAAAGGCTCGAGGAAACTTGAGGCGATGACAAGAAAATTGTTTAATCATCACTCAGGATCTTGTCTCTGTTATTTTAAACACACCCATCCTAGGCACTAAGTTTTGCCTGTGACTTCTAGACTCGTGTCCACAGCTCAGTCAAGGCAGGTTGAGGAGTCTGAGATTTTTAATGCAAAGGGCTGGGGCACTTTAAAAAGAAAAAAAGAATAATAAAGCCCTCTGTTTTCCTGCCAGAATTGCTTTTTGTTTTCTTTTCTCCCCACTCATTAGTGCTTCCAAGCAAAGGGAAAAGGGAGGGAGCAGTCAGGAGTTTCCAGCCACCAGTCAGTATGAGTGTGCTCATCTTTTTCTCATGTCTGAATTTTTCTTGAGCCAAAGCTTGGACGATTGGTTACAAGGGTTGGGGATCCCAGGCTGCCCCAGTGCTTCCCAGTGGAGAAATGGTCAAAGCCAGGCATTGTTGTATACAATATTGACTGCTCATTTCTACTGCAAACAACAACTGCTGGCAATTAAAGCAAGACCTTTGCCCTACTGTTTTGTAAACAATCTGGATGACAAGACAACATGGAGCTGATACACAGATCTGTCTTTCATTTCCGTCAGACCAGATGCTGATCTGTCTTTGCCTTTTCATTGCAAAACTCAAATCAGGGCTTGGATAAGACTTAAATGACTGAAGTTTAACCTAAACAAGACTCAGTTGTCATTTGTGGAGGGAGGGAAGAGCTCTGAGTATGCAGAAGAATGTGTCATTTCTCAGTACTCAAATTTTATCTTAGTTTCTAAGCAATTAAAAAATTAAGACAGTGCTTGGACCCTTTCTAAATATTGCAGATTTGGTTGGGTTGACACACAGTTCAAGGGAGTGGAGGTCCACTGAAGTAATTATTGCTGAAGGAGTCGTGCCTCTAAAACATCTTTAGAGCAGAACAGTCCCAGTAGATGTGGAAAAGAAATCTGGTCTCCTCCTCAGAAAATATCTGTACACACAATTTGTGACAACTGAACTCCTTATCACGACAGGGAATGAATCTTCTCTTCCCTCTGAAGTCTACAAAATTAAATGCTAGAGCTTCCAGCTTAAAAAAAAAAATCTGCTTTCCCAAAAGGCACAATAGACTTCTGATGATTTTCTTTAAATATTCATGGTGATTAAAATTGAACTTTAATAGTTGCATGAATTCCTTTTAGGGCTGTTGATGTTGTTTAATTAAAATCAGTGTGTTAGCAAAAGTGAAGGACATCCTTAAATTGCATAGTGATTATTACATGAAATTGAATTCCCTTTTTTTTAATTTTTTGTTTTTATTTCTTTGGCAAGGTGACATCATTCTTCCAAAGGGTGGGGCTGTGCTTTTTTAATTAATATATAGAGATCTAGTTCTGATCGTCTCACATTTTTGTGCCACCCCTGGAAGAACAAATTCTTACCTACAGAATTGCAGGATCTTATGACAAATATTGGTGCTATTTCCAGTCTTACACCAGAAGAGAAAAGTAAGGTACGTGCAGGTACAATGACTCAGGCAATATCAGCCAAGAGCCCAATGAAGAAGTTGTGGAAAGAACCTGCTATGGTGAGTCCCAGGTCAATGCCCTGCCAGTGAGCTCTCACTAACAGGGGTTTTTGAAAGGAATAATTAAGCATTGTAAGGAAAAATTAAGCATTCATATAGCCTGAGCCAGATTGTGTAGCCCCTCTTTAATTCCCTCAACCATTCCCTCTCCTACAAAATCAAAAGCAAACCCAAATGACAGACTGGAATGGTAGCAGCTATGAGATGAGAAAGACACAGAAGAGTGGAGTAGGGAGGGAGGCATTTGAATGCTCTATTTCTTTCAGCAGACTCTGGTTCCTTTAAATGCCTCTGAATCTCAATATCAGAACCAAAGAGATCTTTTGGGAGGTGTTTCCTTGCTCCACTTCCAGCAGCTACTGAACCAGTGCCAAATACCAGAGGAGAGAATAAAACCAAAAAAGGGAAAGGACATCATCACTAGCTTTGAAGCAAGCATCTCCTATGCAATCCAATATCCCCAAACATTCCATATGCTGCTGTCACACTTAAAAAATTACAATTGATTCACAACCATGTACTGTCACATTGGCAGCTGAAGCCTGGTAACACACCAGGCCACTTTCTCTGTGCTCTCTGTGCTCCTCTGCCAGGGTAGGACAGCAGCATTCCCAGGCACCTTGAACAATCTAGACATTCTTTGCTTTACTCTTGCCAGGTATCTTCCTGCTAGAGTAGATTATGCCTTCTGTGACTGCACAGGCTTTCACTTTAAGGTTTCATAAGCTATATTTTTTTGTTAATGCAGGAGAAAAATTAGAATTAAGAGGGGAAAAAATGCAAAAATATAATTCTGGTTCTCGGGCTATTTTATATATTTTTATTATAATAGAATACATATATCATTTTACCTTTTTGCACTTATTCATGTGTATTTTTTATTTATCTATGTATTTTTTACCTGACCGGTTTAACGCAGAAAAAAATTCCAGAGTTGGGAGGGAAAAAAATTATAATTGTATATATATATACACATATATATGTGTGTGTATACATATATATATATACACACACACATGTTTAATGCAACATAATTTCATAACAAATCTACAACTCAAATTTTTCTCTTAAATAGTTTTTCAGGTTGAAATCTTACCTCTGCTCCATCTGTGGGCTAGAGTGGCATGAGCACTGTAATAGAACAGCAGCAGCACCAAAGTCTTCCAAAGCATCCTTCTCTCTAAAATACGTATGTCTAGCTGTACAGTAGCTTTTTTTATTTTCCAAGCTCCTTTCTTTTCAGGAATAAATAATGGCTTTTCCTCTCCCCCTCCCCCTTTGCAGAAGAACCTGTCTGCTCTTCTGAGTAGAGCTGAAGTCAGCGAGCAGCTCCTCTCCCAAACCAAGTCTCCTCGGGATCAGGAAACTTACTTTCACAGACAGACTTTGTTTTTATCCACATCTGGAATGACTCATAGTGCATGTGAATTTGCTGGCAGCTGGGTGAATAAATATCATTACATTTTTGTAGTTGAGTTTCATTTGTTATATGGGCCAGTCGGAATTTATTTTCATCCAATAAACAGGCACAAGCAACTTCTTTAAAAGAGACTCTGGGTTGTAGCTACTCCTCTGTAACACAGGGGGCTTCACACTAACCCCTGTCCCAGGAGAATCCCTCCTCTGGAATGATGGACATCTGCCCTTGGATGCTTAAGTCAGGGAGTGGGGCATGTGCTCTGCAGAACATTTTGCTACTGTGATTCATATAATCACTCCTTTATTAAGAACATATCACGCTGCCTTTAGATTTCAGTTCTAGGCAAGACAAGTCCTGGCTTTTTCCTCCATTTGGCCAGTATGGATAACAGGAAGGTCCAAATCCTTAACTGGCTCTCCTCAATGGAACTGTGAGGAGTGCTAAACAATCCTAGGGACATACTACATTAGCCAGGCTGAATGTGGAGGGGTGAAGCTGAGAAAAATAAAAGGCTGCTGATAGACGTCTCCTGGCTGATGCTGTGCCAAGAACACAACCCTGGAAGAGTCTATCCCAGACTGACTCAGCATAGAGGAAGTTGCAGGTATCTACTGTCCCTGACACAGCTTCAGTAGCAGCATCGTGGGGGGCATTTTGGGAATCTAGCACCAAAATAACATCAGGCTGATGTGTGTTAGAGAAGGCTGATAAAAAACAGGGACACAAGGAATATTTACAAAACCAAGGGATAGGGGATATTCCATTTGGTACCTAGAAGTGATGAGTCTAATTCTCTTCTTTTGTGGGTGAGAGTAAGCCAGTAACAAACCCACAGACATCCATGAATTTATACTGGTGTAAAACTGGCACATAAGAAAGGAGACTCCAGCTCAGAAGGTATAAATAGAAGGATTAAGGGAAAGGATCAAGAGCTGGAATGACAGAGGGCACTGTGGCTCAGGATTAATGTGCACTGGCAGGAAGGCATGGAGAAAACCTGTTCAGCTCCTGTGTGCCTGATGCCAACATCTGGCCTTAGCCTCAGTCCCCTCATTCTTCTCTGTCCCAGCTGAAACAGCAACTGTAAAGGAAGGAGGAGGGTCAAATGAGGCTGTCTTGCTGAAGGCAACTCCACTTCTTTTCCTACATGTACAGATTTTCCTATGCTCAGACTGCCCCAGGTTACTCCCACATGAACAGCACATGAATACAAGACAGTATTTTATATTCCAAGGAGATGACAAAAGGTGCAATTCAAGTGGAGGGTGGCTCACCAACTCTGTTCCACTCTTGTTACCATAGCATACTAGGGGTGGGTCTGGATGCAGGGTTAAATATAGGCGTGGGCTCACTCCTATGTCTGTCCAGAAATTACAGAGCTGGAGGAAACGGAGTTCTATCTTCCCTAGAGAGGGGGAGAGAGAAAGAGAGAGGATTATTCCTACTTTGCTCAGGTCACCTAGGATAGAATGAGCTGTTCTTAAAGGAGGTAGATTCAGTTATCAGCTTGGCCAGTTCTGAGGTGATGTGCATCAAGAACAATGATCTTAACATCAGCAGGGTCTGTGAACTAGGTGTTTCAAAGTCAGGTAAACAAGGGAGAAGCATTACTTGGGATGCATGCTGCAGGCTTGACAAATGGGAGAAAATTATGAGAGAACCTAAAATCCCATGGGGTGACAAAGGAGCATCTTTACAGTGTTATTTGGAGAGCACTTCTGAGGTGCTGTATCGTGTAACTTATTACACTTAAGGTAATAACAGTGATAAAAGAGGATTAAGGAGGTCAAAGAGCCTCTTTCCCCCCCCCAAGGCAGAATCAGAACCATATTCTAGAGAGCCCTTTGGAATGGCTCTCTCTTCTGGCTGGCAACAATGGGACACTTTCTCTGTTTTTGAATTGTCACTGCTTTATATATGCAGCCCAGAAAGGCTGAGGAGAAGAGTCCTAGGAATTTCCTTGCCTAATTTCCCCCCTACTTACAGCCTCTGGAGCAAGAATCCTAGGAGCAATGGAGGAGTTGCATCTGAGACAGAAGAGATGTGTGGTAAGACAGGCATACAGATCAAAGGGATATGAGAGTAGGAAATGATAACTGAGCTCTCCTTTTTCAGACCCTGCAGTTGTTGCTCTGAAGTTACATAATACATATTTTTTAATTGGTCTTTATTTCTCCTTAATCTGAGTCTGGCTACAGAATCCTCTCCAGTAGCCTCTTCCTCCTCTGAGCTCAAATACAATCTCTGCCCACATCCCACTCCACAGTGAAGTCTTCAGGCACTGCAGCTTTGAGTGTCTCTCTGCATGTACCACAACTGTACAGCAGATTTGCCTGTAAAACTGTGAATGGTGCACTTACATCTGTTTTCTTACAGGAAATTCAGCAGCTGTAAATATAGCAGGTCCATGGAAAATAAAGAATGCTTTCTCTGTAGCACTTCCTCGAGAAGTGTAAATGTCCCCTTCCCCCCTTAAAACTTTAAAATATTTTTCTCTCTTATATGGATATATATACACACAGAGTCAAATCCTCCCTATTAAAAAGCCCTCCAGAGGAAGCCAGGAAATAAATCTTTCAAGCATGCTCAAGGCACTTCAACTGTATAACTCCTATTCATCTCATGACTATATTTTATTAGATAGTTCCTCAATTTCAGCTCAAGGCAGTTCCTGTCTATGCTGGAGGTTTGAATCACTGCAACTATAATGAATGCTGAAGCAGGCTAGAAATCCTCACTATTTATAAATATTAACCATGCCTACATTGCTTTGGAAATACATAGCAGGGGAGCTTTAGAGTGAAGAATTCATCCTGAAGTTGCATCCAGAAGGAGAGGGTGCCACACTGCTGAAGCCAGGAAGCTGAGGGCTGCTGGCAGGTCAATATACAGGTCTTAAATCAGAGTACTGCTAAATTTAAGTGTCACAGTTATGTTAAAGTGAATATTTATGTTTACCAGCTCTCACAAGTGTAGGTGTTGGAGCTGCTCCAGTGCTCCCAGTACCTGTGAACCACGTCAGGCACAGGAATGGTGCAACTGCTGCCTCTTGCTTGCTTTTTGAGGTGAAAATGGACATTTATGCAGCTCCAATGACTAGATAATAACTAGCAACTCTTCCATTTGAGTCTTCCATCCTGATGCTGTCAGTGGCTGTCTGTCACTCACTGCTATTTCCACACAGTCCTTTTGAGGAACCTGGAAATAGGGCAGGGTGCAAAGAAGTGCATGAACACCCCAACAGGGAAGCTGCCAGCTGACATTATGCACAGCAGGGCTTGTAGTGGTACTCCAAAGCTGTCTTCCTTCCCATCACAGATGCTGTCATGGGGAAAGGACACCTTCAGACAGATGGATACATAGAAATCCTCAATTTCCCAGGAGATGCTCTGGAGTGACTGGTGTATCAAGCAGGGTGGCCCTTGTGTTCCTTTAAGTAGCTTACTGTGTGAAATGACATAATCTAAAAAGTGAATGGAAGGGGAAACAAGGCAATGAGTGATCAGGAGCCTGTGGGTCTTTTTTTCCAAGGAAAATAATCTGTTCCACTGGGGAATACCAACCCATGATACCAGCTCTGGCTCTGATGAACTTCTCCCAAACCCAAGGCAGGACAGGGCAGCCTGCCCTGATACCTCAGTCGCTGTGAATGTCCCTTGCAAACCTTCTGTCAAACAGACAGTTTCTTGGGTTTTTTTAAGATGTACCCTGTTTCAACAGGAAAACAGAGTGCATATGGAAAGCTCCTCTGAGGAAGAATCTCTGCTCTGCAGCCAGAGCCCTGTGCCACAGGCATTTCAGGATCTGCCTGCCAGTGTGCCAGCTCAGTGGAACAATGAGTGTGACACAGCCTCTGATGTCCTGCCTGCCACAGGGATGGAGAAATGGAGATATGCACACAACTGACTCACCCACTGAATGAGCTGATGGCAGAGCTGGGGGCAGACACTGAGAGCAGATCCATTCCTCTGCCCAAATATGAGGGACTGCTCTGACACTGCAGGAGCTCACACTGCCATCTACCAAAAAGAGAAAGCGATTTCCGCAAGAGGAAAAGAAATACCCTCTTAACAAGGAGAATAAAGAGACAGGGGAAAAAAAAAATAGCTGTGCACAAGCTCCTAAGAGAAGAAAAGATCTTTTGAAACTAAACTGCTGGCATTTGAAGCCCATAGTCCATAATGACTATTGCTGGCCTCTCAGCTGAGCTTGCAGCTTCCTGCAGCAACAATTTGGATGTCAGATTCTCAGCAAGCCTCCGAACAGCCACAGCCAGGATGAACCTTACATGGCCACACAATGCCATGAGTTGGAAGCTGGAAGGGACTTCAGGGCATCTTTTAGCTGTCCTTGTGCCCCACAGCTCCCTTGTTGCCTTCATCTAGCTGCCTGAGCTCCCATTCACTGGGGCACTTAGATGCTGAGCTGGTACTTTACAGATTTACTTTTAAAAAACAGAAATTTAAATTCTGGACATGCAGCTTTGCAGATATCTGAATTCTTTGTGTGCTTCAGCTTCCCCTGTGAGGCTTCTTAAATGCTTGTATCACTGTATCTACCTAAAAAAACCCAGAGCTTCTTACATCCTAGTTCATATTTCAAACAAAATGTTGAGACTTGTATTACTACTCACAAAAACATATGTCTGCAAAGGCCCCTTTCCAGTCCCATGTTGCATATTTCAGTTTTTTCCACATATTCAGGAAGCAGATGGGGAACATATCTCTCTGTGACTTGTGTGTTTGAGAAGTTCTCTGCTTTATAAGGTGTCCTGGCCCAGCCCATTCTCTGCCTGAGGAGATGTGGATATACACCATAAGAAATACCCTAGGACCTGAACGACAGGAACTTCTGGGATGGAGCTTTTCAAATCTGCTGCTGAATCTCTTACTATCTGTGGGTGGTAATTAAATATTTATTGTGGCAGAGAGAAGGAAAAGGAGGGTGGTGCTTTTTGCCACGATCACAGCACTCACACATAAGATGCAGGTTTTACTGCCTAGCTATCTTTTTTATTTGGAAGCAGGATACATTCCATGGATACTGTATTACTCACCAAGCTCATATAAAAGTTCAAGTTGCCTCAAGTAGAAAAGGTATTTGAATCCACGTTCTTGGTTCTTACTAGAGTATGTTAAGTATCAAAGAAGAGATCTCTCTCTCCTGCTTTAGATACAGAAAACAGGGAGAGGACTCATGTTTGCAATGAAAACTTGAGCAGAGACAAATAACTCCCACTAGCTTTAAGCTCCAAAGAGACACAAAATTTAATACGCCCCTTTCTTCTCGGTATTTCCTCTTGACTAGCTTAGAGTCTCTGTGTTTCAGCCTGGATTATGTGAAACATTCTCAGAAATCAGGCTTTCTCCCCAGGCACTGTACAGATAGCTCAGATACTGAAACTGGAGCTGTGAATACAGCTCAGAGGGATGTTCACAGTTTCACCCAGCAGCAGTGAGCCAGAGTCTTTCCTAAACCAAGGCTTCATAGAAAATGATGTGTCAGTAGGGCAGCTTTGACCAATGTGTGTTAGACTACGTAGAAATTAATGATGCTACCTCATGATGCAAATGCAAGGGCTTTTTTTGTTCAGTCCCTCAAGCATCAGCCAGGGTGCTGCTGCTCACAGCAATCCACAGTGGAAGGAGCATGGAGATAGGAGGAGTCAGCAGAAGATAGCACAGAAAGTCACTGAAGGGAGCCTGATTTCTTTCTCTTGCTGCACCTTATAAAACGCAGATTGTTAACTTTCCTTGTGGCTGCTTGGGCAGTGCTGATGTAAATCACTGCAGCTACAGCTCCCTGAGAGACTCTCTAAGCATGTGGCCCTTGCTGGGAAATGCAGCATGACCCTTTTGGATAGTTTAATTTTCCAAAGATCCCATCAGTTCTGCTTTGTTGCAACCTGTTGGGGCCAGCAGTGTAAGCTCCAGTGGCACAAAGCCAATGGAAACACCAGGGCCATGACTTACAGCTTCAGCAACAGAAAATGCTGTTAGCAGTGCTACTGTAAAACGGGGTCTGAAATGCAGCAGACAAGAAATACTGCCACAAATCACTGCTAATATCATAAAGGAAGGTCAGCTATGCAGAGCATTTCCTGCTTTTCAGCCTGCAAAGCCAGTAATGACAGCAGTGAACATTCACTGGGCAAGTTTCATGATTAAATCCTCAGAACTGCAGGGGAAAAAAAAAAGTCTCCTCAGCAAATGTTATGAAATGTTAAATCCAAAGCAAAACAAAAACAGAGCTTGACAATACAAACACAGGAATAACTGGTGCTATCTCAGGAGCAGAGTGAAATACCAAATGCTGAACATAAACTCATTTCCACTCATTATCAAGAATAGCCAGACCAGAGCTTTCTAGAGATTTTACATTTTAGTTCAGAGTATTAGTTCATCAGCTTATCGAAATTGTGGATAAAATTGTTCTGGGGTAAAGAGAGAGGCAAAGACTCTGGCTAGTAATTATAGAATAAAGAGATTAGAGACAAAAAAAAAAAAATTGGATTATGTGGTGATAGAATTAGAGGTGGGCTGCAATGAAGTAGCATTGCATGAAGGCTCAGATGAGTGGGGTGAGATCGGATCATGCAAAGACAATGACAGAAGAGGGGGAGGGTTAGGAGTGCATGCCAGATGCAGGTGAGGTTATGAAATGAGCAAACAGACACAGGAGTGGACAGAGCTGGGCTTTTGTGCAAAAGCCCTGAGATAAAACCAGAGCCAAAGGGGAGTGCAGTGTGAAAGTTTAGTTCATGATCTGACAGCTTTCATCCACTGCTTCTGCCTTTTAACACACTGATATTCCCACTTGTTTACTCCAGTGGAACACTGGTGGGGGTCTTCAGGGAAGGGTGGGGGATTAAATATAGGAGAGGGAAGAGAGGACAACTCATTCCCTTCAGGCAGAAGCAGAAGGGTGATTCGGCTCTTCCCTTCTTGGGCAGCCAAGAGAACAAAGCAATGAGAGATGCAACAGGAGGCCTGCAAAGCACAGCCTCACTCCTCAGATACCAAACATTGCCCTCTGGAAAATGAGCATTCTCTGCCACACCAAGCCTTTTTACACCGAGGAATCACAAATCAATTGCATTTTTCCTGAAGAATGAAAATTGACAGCTCCTAAAGCTTAAACCAGTTTGCAGTTAGGTAGATACAGGAAGTCAAAACATTCCCAAAAAATGGGAGGTCTGAAGTGTGACTGACCCCTCAGATCCACTGAGAATGTGCAGATCTTTAGAGAGGCAAGAGTTACTTTTCTTTGCTACCAGTACACTTGGCTGTCACACCTCCATGGAACCCATTTATCATTTCCTGAAGCAGCAGTTTTCAAATATGAGAACAAATTTGTAGCAAAGGTCTTCAGGAGTAATTTGGGGACGCTTCCATTTCTTTCGTTTTGTGATGCAGACAAACATTTGCTTCGGGCAAACTTTGAGTAAAACACTGACTTTTCTTCTGTCCTGTTTACCTCTGAGCAGAAAAGGAAGGACAACACTGCCCTTGATCTTTGACTGTTTATCTCTTTAGACTAAAATCTTTCAGCCAGAGCCTGTCTGTACCACACTAACCAACCTCACCTCTGCTGATGCCCTGGGGTGCTTTAGGTGTCTGACCAACCCCTCATACTGTGCCTATGATTGCAATGAGCCACCAAGATGAAGGAAAGGAGAAAGGAATTTTCACTTTATTTTATTCTAAAAGGTCACATCCTGGAGGATTCCCAGCTGAAATATCCCAGCCATATTTACCACACAGATTCATTTAGAAGCCTTAGGAGATTAAAAAAGTGGCCACATTCTTCAGCTTAAAAATTAAGATAGCTGTTTCAGGTGTAGGGACGTGTGAGGATACATAAGAGGGACAGCAGATCAACTCACCTCTCCAGGACTTTCTTTGACTGCCTTTAGCAACTATATCATAGTGGTAGGAGTTCAGACACAGTTTTACTGACAGCACAGAAAATAACACACAGGTTGGAGAGGAAAAGGAGGTCTGAACCAATTAAATATCCTAGGCTGCACAGACTAAAGTAAAAATCAATAACCTGAAGACATTAAGTGTTGGGTTTCAGTTCAAAACACATTTTTCAGACTTGTGAACCAGGATTTTTCTTGATAAACAGCTGTCATGTGAATAGCATGCTAAAGCCCTAGACGGTACCTTAGGCTTCGGGAGAGGAGTGAGCTCATTGATTTAACAACTCAGGTTTATAGCTAAAATCTGTCCAGGATGCAAGATTTGATCAAGGATAAAGAAGCAAAGGTGAGTGGAAAGCACAGGTAATGCCCTGGCTTTAAAAGAGCTCTCAGGACTGCTTTAAATCAGTGCAGCTTTCAAGAGACTTTTCCCAGCTGTGATCCCTGGCTCTCTGCCGGGGCTCACAGGGCATCCTCTCACCTTGTGTGCACCCAGGTGATGGGGCAGAGGTAGGTGCAGCCCTCCAGCCATCCCACCAGGCTCCTGGAGCTGCCTGGGGCATGTCCTCATCCCCAGCAGCTGCAGCTGCCAATGCCACGTTGCATGACAGCATAAAATACTGCACTGTGGTGACAAAACTGCCTCAGGGCCTTTATAAAACTGTTTCTAACAGTGCCAGCTTCCTAAAAAATCCCAGAATAAACCAAAACAAACAGATTGTGTGAGTGAATAACAGGCATGAAACAGAGTTCTCTCTCTTCCAGAAAAATAATGGATGCATACAGCAGGCAATTCCCTTGCTGGAGAGGTCTGAAACCTCTGAAGTTAATGTATATTCCAGCTAATGGGAATTGTAATCATTGGCACCAGGCCCACATTTAGCTCAGTACCAGCCCCAGCACAAGGGAGGCATTCAGAGGCAGCTCACATCTGAGGGCAGGAGAAATGAGCTGCCAATTGTGTCAGACATGTTGCCTCAGGAGGGGGGAAAATTGAGCTTTTGCTGCTGCTGCCTGCCCCGTTCCTCTGATCCCTTCCAGAACAGGCTGCTCCTGCTGTGCCAGCACCCACAAACCACACAAATTTATAGCATAGCTTTCTTACTATCTGCCAAGATTTCTTGATCACGCACGTCACAGTGCAGGGGTGACAGCACAACCAAGTACCTCTCTTGTTGCTGAGAAGGGTGTGGGCTGGTCTCTGATGTGCTCTCACTTTCTTCTTCAGCTTGGCATGAAAGCTTGAGGGCGAATGTAATGGAAAAACCAGGAAATTCTCACCTCCTCTGTTTTCCTTGAAGAGCTATACATGGAGGCATGTACACATGTCTGTGTGTAACCACACAGCGGGAGAGAGCTCACTGCTGACAGCAGCTCCCTCGGCGGGGGGGCAAGTTGTCTTTATGCCTGTGACTCCCAGCAGTACAGAAGCTACTGCACCACAGCAACCTTCCCTCTCTGATGGGTGTCACTCATCAGAGGTTCTATCGGCTGCTCCTTTGCATCCTGGGCTCTAGCAAGTGCCAAGACACCAGGGGAACACTCTAATGAGCTTGACTTGCACCAAGCCTGCAGTGAACTGAGGATCCTCTGAGCACTGAGACCTCCATCCTATCAGCTGAACAATTCTCTGTTGCTGTTACTTTAGTTCAGTGGCACTTGAACCATGACTTTTGTTCCCAGCTCTTTCTGTCATACACAGTAGCAACAACTGTCATGGAGGCCAGACTGACCCTGTTCCTTATATGTTTTGTCCTTCCTTCCACCCTTCCTTCCAGTCATCCTTCCACCCTTCCTTCCACCCTTCCTTCCACCCTTCCTTCCACCCTTCCTTCCACCCTTCCTCCCTTCCACCCATCCATCCATCACAGTAGCCATGCTGCAGAAGGCAGAGACAAAGTACTGTCTCCCTTTTCTAAACAGTAACATCAATAAGATTTAGTTAAAACTAAAGGTGGAGGGGAACTTTTTGGTTCATATCTTTCTTCTTGGAAAATGTCAACTAAATGAAACCAAAATTTTCTGAATTGGGGAAAATATGTGGAAAGGTTTCTAAACCCCAGGGAGAACTGTTGGTCCAACTTAAAAGAGCATTCAGTCCTCAGTGAATGAATGAAGTCTTTTAATGTTTTGCTACAAAAACATGGAAAACTTGGATTCAAATCCCTTGTAACTCATTTGAGACAAGAACCTGTCACTTACCTACATGTGGAGAGAATCCTTCAGACTCCTCCATTGTAAGGACTCCATCTCCTTCAAGAAAATCAGTATTAATGGAGAAAGGGATTTCAATTTGTCTCCTTCACATCCTGTCAGCCTTTTATAAACCTAATGAGCACCTTCCTCACCCTTCTTAATGAGTATTTACTTATACAAAGTGAAACCACTTTAATAAAAGGAGTGAGTGAAACTTTTCTTTCTATGAAAGGTGGTGAATTTGTCTGAACATTCTTGACAATGGAAAATCTTTTGCAAGGCAGGAAACCTGGTTTCCAGTCAGCATTAATTATGCCCCTGTAACAGGACATATGATGAGCTGAACTATGTTTAATACCTCATTAAGTGAGGTTTGGGCACCAAAATTCAAATCAGTAATGGCTTAGATATAGTACTTTTAATTGAGCTTACAAAGCTCAAAAGGATTATGTAAACAGTTGAAGAAATGAAGAAGTTTGTCTGCCCTTGGAGCCAAATTATGTTCAGGCTCCACAGAACGCCGTGGTAGGTTTTTATCTATAGACACAGGTTTTATGATTATCCTCTTTGTAGAAATGTGAAAATGCCTAGTGCAAAACAAGATGCCTGTCTGTCTCCTTTTCATACATCTGTGTTTGCATGGCTGAGACATCTTTTATCCAAGCTTCAGATACGAGGCTTCCTCAAGCAGAATTCATATCTCTAATAATGTGGATCTTAAAGAGCTCAGTATCAATGGGGAGTGCATCAGTATCACTGTTCAGAGTGCTGGAAACACAAAAGCATCAACAGAGTCAGAGGAAGGTGTGATGGGAGCTGGGCAGAACCACAGCAGACACATCCCCCTGTTTGTAAACCGTCCCCACTCCATGGGAGGACAGCTGTGCAGCACCACTGGCATGGTGAGATTGTCTGAGGCAGCTGACACTGAAAAGCTCTCACAGTGCTCAAGAGCATGCAGAGGTGTAAATGGGAGATAAGGAATAATCCCACTAGGGCAAAGCTGCAGGGCAGGCAGTAAAAGGAAGAAAACAGCAGAGGAGAAGAAATCTGGAAGAGCTAACCTCAATCTAACGCATGTGCAATTGTAGCTGGAAGCAAAGGTTTGAGTTGAACTCCACAGCATGGCTGGAGATAAGAAAAAAGTACAGAAAATCCATTTTAGCACAATGTTCTGAGGATTTAGTCACAACACCACTCCAGAGCTTTATAGCCTCAGGATACTGGGCATTTCCAGCTTGCTGTTTCCACAAAAGCTCATTCCCCGAGGTGCTCTACTGCACCATGAGCACCCTTATTCCTCCTGGACACCAGGAGAAGCCTGTGCTTCATGCTGGGGGATGAGGACAGGCTCCCCACCCTGCATGGCTTCATTACAGCTCTGGGACCCCTCTTGGCTGGTTTGCTGCTCAGGATGGTGCAGCTGGGAACTGCTGGGCCTCACTGGCCTGGAGCTGCCCCTCCAGGACAGATCTTGTGCCTTCTCTGCCAGGCTGGCTAGCCACAGAAAATATATGTGGCAAATTTTATCTGAACACAGGCAGGCCCTGTGCATAGTCTGTGCTAGCAGGTTGTTAAGGAACCAGAGAAGACTTGAAAAAACAGTAGGAAAAATTTCACAGATAACAGTCCTCTTGTGACCACTTCCACATCCCAATGATCTCTGAACGTAGACCTGTGCCACTATTAAGGTCATTATCAGATAACCTCCTTCTGTGACCTGTGAAATTTCTTGATCATTAAGTTAAAACAAAGCGTCCAGATGAATGGAGGGTTTCAAAATGAAGTACATTTCACTTCTAACAGGTCCCTCTGTGTCCTCATATGATGCTGGCTGTTGACAGCAGAAATGAGGGAAAGCAAAACTGACCCTGTACTCTTAAGAGCTGGATCTAATGGTTATGCCACATTTGAGTTAAAACAGGAAAATAAGGGAAAGAGACAAATTAAGTGGAAACAGATTCTGGGAAATATCAAAGAGATTAAATGTAAATGTTAACAAACTGGGGAAGCGGGGAAAGAAAAAGAAATGTAACATAATCCTTTATGAAATTATAAAAAGAAGATGGCTGATCCCTTCTCTTTTCCTTCTCTCTCTCTTTCAGCCACCATCTTTCTTTTTTATTTCTATTTTGACAACAAGCCTAATAGAAAACCAACAGCTGAGCTAGGTTGTTGAAACAGCAAAGGGAAAAGATGAAGGCAGCTTTGCAGATTTTGCAGGTTACTCCCTCTGTGACAATAACCTTTATTTCCTCCACCTCCTCCCTCTGGGGATGTGCATGTCCTACTGTCTTTAGTTGAAGAGCAGAAAGACAATGAGCAGATAAATGATTTTAAGCATGTCTCCCAGGGAGATAATAGCACTGATGTTATTCTAATTTTTCCTAATAAACTAGGGCTTGGTCCTGAAACACTCTCCCAGGCAAGGGGCCCAAACATATTTCAGGAGCCCTATTTTAATCACAGAATATTATTTGCAACAGAGGTGTTGGGTCTTCACAGATAGCTGAATGGGTGTAGTGGTTTTGGTTCACCAATTTGAGTTTCCCAGGCAATGCACCAATTAATGCAGTGGGTCTAATTCTGGACAAATGCCAATGCACCTACTAGAATTATTTACTAATTTTCTGTTGTGAGATAAGAATTAGAAGAGTAAAGCAGGCTCAAACTTTAAAGGGTATAAAGAAAAAAATATTAGCAGAACTAAAAGAATAATAAGAATCGGAATAAAACTTTCAGAACTCCTCCCCCCCTCCCCACAACTTCTTTCCTTTCCAACTGGCAATGTAAAGAGACAAAACTTGGGACTTTCAGTCAGTTTACCACCTCTAGAATAGTCTTCAGTCCACTTAGGGAGAGGAGTCTCTCTTGCCATGCCATGGAGACTTCTCTACAAGGAACAGTTCTCTGGTGGCTTCAATGTCACAGTGAATCAGCCTCCTCAGAGATAGAAACCTGTTTGCTGTGTGAAAGTCCCTTCCCTTGACTGACAGCTTTCCCCACAACTGTTTTTGAGGGCTCTGTCTTTGGCTAATGGGGTACACTTTTAAGGCTGAGCTGCTCACAAGCAAAAGTTCTCTTCATTTATCTCTAAGATCACCTTCATATCTGGGAACAGAAGTTTTTTAGTCTTCTTCCCTGGGGGCAAAGGGTCTTCATTACTCTTATTCATTACTGTGTTCAAGCTTCTCAGTTGGATCACAGCTACTTCAACATCTGCTTTGCTTCAGCATGGATGCCTCTGCTCATGTCCTACAGCTCGAACACTCCACCCCCCCATGTTTTCCATGAATTCAGAGATATTCGGGTGTATCACAGTCCATCACTGCGGCCTTACCAAAAGAATTTCAGCCCAAGACTAAGGCATCTCCTCAATCTCCTCCCATCTGGGATTTAACTCTTTCTTCACTGACTTTGATATTTTCATGTTGTTATTCTACATGTCTTCACTCTGTCCTTTTCTCTCACTTGAGAGATGATTAATGTTTGTTTGTAAGAGAATTTAAGCTCTGAAAGAGTTAATCTTGCCTGGACCTTGCATCAGGAATTTACCTCTGCTGTTGTTCCAGTGACCTGTGCCAAGCAGTGCTTGGAGCTGTTTATGGTGGAGGATTTTTTGGAGGCCATGCAGGGGGCCAGGCTGCCCTGTTACCTGTTCCCAGGCTGGAAGAAAGAGAGAGGTTCCTGGGCTTGTTCTGTTCCTGTCTTTAAAATGTGTTTCACTTTTTAGAGTGGTTTAACTGGGTATCAATCTTCAAAATGAGTCACTGATTGTTTTTGTCAGGCATGGAGGAAACTCTTAACAGATCCTCTCAGAAAAATCACTTCTGTGGTTGTCTCCTTCCATCCTCTCCAAAAATCAGTTAATTCAAAGCCAGCACAATGGGGCAGAGCTTTATGTTTGGTGTTTGATAGGCAGAAAGGAGACAGGACAGTCAAATGGTGAGGCAGAGACTGTGTCTCTCCATGGGGATCACCTGCACCACACATAGCAGCTGCAAATTAGGGAGGATTTACATTCTGTCCTGCAGCTGTCCTTACCTTTCTTTGCCTCCATGTCCCCCAGTCTCCTCTAGCAGTGACCCAGTGTCTTGCTTCCTCCTGGTATCCAGCTCTGGGGCTGAAGGAACAGCAGGAGCACAGGTGGGCTGGGAGCCAAGCACTGGGTGCCAAGTTTGCGGCTTTGCAGTTTACCTGCGGTGGTTTACTCTGCCTCCCTCTTTGCCCAAACACTCTTCTTAAGTTTATTTCTAATTACAACAAATGCCATCTCTCTGTGGTTCCCTGTGGCTTGCTAATTAGTCTGCCGAGGCATTGCTGAATTCCTGGAGAGCAGAGAAGATGTATGTGCCAAAACCTTCCTTCCCCCTGTTGTCTCTCTTTCCCATGGGGACACACACCACCAGAGGAGAAGCAGCTGACCACAAAAGTTAAGTTTGCACAAAAGTTAAACTACAACCCTCAAGACCCCACCCAAGCCTACTGAAGTAATTAGAAAGACGCCCAAAGGACTATTAGTCAGGCTCATAAAGAGCACATACTTTTAAAATGACTTGTCACCACTGTGGCAGGGAAAGGAAAAACGAGTTTTATATAGATTGTGGCTGTGTCAGTCAGAGTCTTCTCAGCACAGTTAAAGCAGGATCCTATGTGGAGCAGCCTCTGACCTGGATTAGC
Source organism: Poecile atricapillus (assembly GCF_030490865.1). Classification (NCBI taxonomy): domain Eukaryota; kingdom Metazoa; phylum Chordata; class Aves; order Passeriformes; family Paridae; genus Poecile; species Poecile atricapillus. The sequence continues at coordinate 19,161,732 of NC_081289.1, read as the reverse complement.
AGATTTCCATGCCTGGATGCTGTTCCCTGGGTTCTGCTTGGGATTCTTCTGGCACCCTCTCTCCTCGCTCTGCGGGGACAGACCAACCCATATGAGTGCAGAAGGACATCTGCAGGCCCTTTCCCAACAGCTCCTGTTCCACTCCCAGCCCCACAAAGGGCAGAATAATTTCCCTGAATTCCCCTGGGAAAGCTCTGCAGCCCATGCCCTGTAAGAGAGATGGAGGTGGGACCATGGGCAGTGCTGGGGAGTGCTGACACCTGGAGCAGACTAACACGGAATCTCACACCCTGGAGCCAAACCAAGCTGATCAGTGCCTGCCGTGTCCTGGCACTCCATGACCCATCCCAGCTGGTGCCACTGGGATATTCAAGGGTGGGAGGAGAGGAGGAACCCTGCAGTGGCAGAAACAGGCTGTGCAGGAGGAGCAGAAGCTCTCTGTGCACGGGTGCAGCCTCACTAACACCTGGAAAGGAAACACATGGAACGTGCATCCACTGTCGCCATGGCAGGTCACCTGGGAGACCACAGGAAGAAGTTACACTCTGGTTTGGAGGGCCCTTTTTTAAAATGAGGAAAGTTGTGTTTAGTCATGGAAAAAAGCCCACTACTTCCACCCACACAGAGATTAATTTTCCAGGTTCTCAAACATGGCACAAAAGTTATGAATCTTATTTAAATGAACTGTTTGTCCTTTACAAGGAAGCATTACATAGGTTTTTATTTTTGTTTTTTAATAAGCTGTTTGTGGTGAGAAAATTACACCATTTGGTGTGTGTGCTAGCTAGGAAGGTAGGTTGTTTGTTGCATACTTGTTTCTTTTGGTTTAAATTGTCATGAGAAAATCAATGTCATATTCCTTATAGCTTAATGACCACTTGCCTGGCCCTGGAGCTATTTTTGTGTTTAAGATGTCTTGTCACACAACTTAATGAAATTCCTTTTTTCCTGAAAGGGAAATTTCAATGTATTACTGATTGCAAGACTAAAATTCTGTCTACAAGTTCAAAGCCCTTCTAACAGGATCTGTAACTATGTGAGGGCTACATACAGTCAAAAGAGAGAAAATATCTGTTGAGTACAGATCAGTATTTGCAGAAACACTGAAAAAGGTTGAGAAATAAGACATTAATATATAGGGTGAAAATTTTGTACAACAAACCTCGAATTGTGAGGTGGAAAGGAAATGCTGTAACTCAAGTGAACAAGCACTGTGCTGGGATTATATCTGTTGTATGCCTCACTATGATGGGTGGCTGCTGCCAAGAGTGGGTGAAGGAATGACACAGGGTGTGAGACTGGGCCCAAATCCTGATGAAATTGAAGAGTTCAATAAGTTGGACATCAAATTTAGAGGTTCAAATTATGAAAGCTGCATTTCTCACTTTCTGATAGCTCCATACTTTCAGACTTCCTTAAATTTTGTTTCAGTTTTTTTACCAAGATTTTTCTAACTTCTTGAAATAGGAGGCACAAGTTGTGTTTCTCCTATTTCAAAGTTTAGGTAAGATTAAAGGCATGAGTTTAAATCCATGAAGGAAAAAAAAATAAAAATGTTATTTTAATTATTCTTTTGAACATCATCATAAACATTTTTCAAAATGTGATAAAGCTTTTTAAAAAGTATTTCTAAAAAATAACATAATTAAAATGTGAAATTACTCGGTAGCAAGTATTTTCTCTATCATGAAACATGATCCATATGCTGGATACTTTAACCACAAGAAATCTGTTCTGCTTAATTTGCATATTCATGTGATTTATTTTATAAACATTTAAAGGAGACAAGAAATTACTTACATTCCTTGTGGCTGAATAAAAACAGAAAGAAAAATGTAGATTTGGATATAGATGCAATTTGTTAAGGCTTTTGAAGCCTAAATCCATTCTGAAATAAAAGAAAATAATAATCATCAAAAAAATAGCTAAAAAGTAGTTACAAAGATTGAACTCTAAATAACACTAAAGTGCTTCCATTCTTAATTGACTAATATTGCATTTCCAACTGGCTCATGGTGCTTTGCAGTTGGATCACACATACTTATTGCTGGAACATTCCGTGTTTTAGGATGCCCTCCACACATGCCAGGTATGAGATGTACAAAGTATGAGTGTGTGAGCACTGCTGAGCCAGCCCCACAACATCCCTGCTGTGCTCCCCGCTGCTCCTGGGACATCTGCACACATCCTGGCAATCTACTGGATGGCAGGAGAAGGCATTTTTGGCTCAGGCCATCTTCATGCTTGGAATTTAACCATCCTATCAAACATCAAAAGGAACTGTGAAAGTCGTACAAAGTGATCTATGGCAAAGCATCAGTCAGAAGATTGGATCCAACCAATTCCATGTTTGCTCCAATGAGTATCTAATGATGTGGTTGACTTACACATTTGGGAAGCTGTCCCATCTTGGTAAATGATGCAAGTTTATGGTGAATTTGACAAATCTTTTCTAAATTTGCTCCAAAATTCATGGTCCTCATTGTTACAGCTGCTCTACACATCCTTCAGATACCCTGAAGTTCTTGACAAAATGAAGCAGCATTAAAGCATTTGTTCATTGTGAGAGTGGTGAGAGAGTGGAACAGGTTGCCCAGAGAAGCCGTGGATGCCCCATCCCTGAAATTGCTGAAGGCCAGAATGGATTTTGAGAAACCTGGTCTCGTGGCAGGTGTCCATTCCCATGGAGGGAATTGGATAATATTTAAGGTCCCTTCCAAATCAAACCATTCCATGATTCTATGATTCTGAAGATAACAGGAACATATATCTACCTCAAAATCTCTGACTGTACTTAAACTCATACATGCCAAATAGATGTCAGCACGAAAAGGCTTCCAAACTTTCTGAAAAAGAGGAAAATCACAGCATAAAAGGAACTTTCATAGCCCTATGGGTGTTTGAAATGAAAAGGTAAAGAGATCTCCAAGACTCGGAGCACATTTACGTGAGCAAATGGGCACAGGTAAGGTGTCCTTCACAGTAGAACTGTCAAAGAATGTACTCAGTACCACAAAACCTGCTGAGTTCAAAGGAATTCATACTCTGCCTTTGGCTCTTCCACTACATTTGAATAATACCTCACACCAGCTTTGTTTTTATGTCTGTGCAAAGCACACCAGGCTTTAACCACAGTGGCTGCACTTTCAGAAGGTGCAGCTGTGATTAATGTATCTCATAAAACAGTGTCTCATTACCAAGACATCAGTATTTTAATCTGAAGCTACAGGAAAGAACAAAATGATTGAACATTGCACCTTTTTTTTTTACAAAAAAAGAGCATTCTCACTTTTTGCTCATTATCTTTAACCCAAGGTTGCCAAGGGTTTCTAGTTAAAAGATGTCTAAATGAAGACTCCTAGGACTGTTCCAGGAAGAAACTGTTATGGGTTTGTCTTAAAGACAAGCTTCTGTAGGCGAGCAAAGGGCTGAATTTGTGTTGATTTATTAGATAATTTAGCTCTCAGGTGTTTTAATGTTTGCTTTGATTGCTGACTCAAATACAGGCAAATTAAACTTAGAAATGGTTCAGCAGAGAAATGGCAGCAAGAATTGCACTTGGTGGCTTTCTGCCTTCCATGTTCATTTGTAAATGTCTTATGTTTAATCTCTCAGGTTCATTAACTCACTTTATGATTGGGCAGTATACTCACAAAGAGCCTGCATTTTCTTTTTACTTACAGCTTTGAAATTGCTAACACCATTGAAGCAGACAGATAATTGAACATATATTTCTGGCAAAGTAAGACTGGTAACTTAGTTTTTTGTGCCTCAAGATTGTGCTTCATATCTAGATAAGAATCATGGTGAGGCTGTGTTATTACTGCCTTCAAGGCTCCAAAAACCTTTGTAAGGAGCAGTAAACCCACTTGTGTATGGTTCAATTCTGAGTTAAGAAAAAGGGACATTATATTGATGAGAAAAGCTTTTGTCATGCTGGGCTGAAGACCCAGCCTCAGGTAACTCCATTGTTAGCTCATTTTTCTGGGTGAGTACTGGCAGTCTGACACACTTCCCAGTATAGGGAACATCACTTATGGGCCAAAGAATGGGTGAAGTGACATTTTGAGATCTAGGGACTCTTTGGTTTAACAGCAAGGGAGTTTGTGTCATTATCTAGAGGCTCTTGGAACACTTGGAACACATGGAACACTTGACTGACATCCCAGTGGAGAATCCTGGTTTGAATCAAGTGGCACACCCAGTGTCTGAGTGGATCCTTTCAAACCACCAGATAACTTCACTTTCTTCCCAAGATGCTTCTTGGTTTTCCTTTTTATGAGACCTACAACAGCAGACGTTTCTTGGTTCCAGCTCCAGTAGTTACACCTGAGATATTTAATGCTTCCTGCATTCCTTGGACTTAACTTTGAAAGTATCCCTGTTTTGAGGAAGAGAATAGAGCAGATGATCTCCCAGAGTCCCTTCTGACTGGATATTTCTATGATTCTGTGACCTCATAGAATGGTGTGACGACACCCAACTTAGAGTGTCTAAACTGTCAGGTTACATGTCCTTTTGTTTTGTTTTTTTTTACTTTTTAGTTGTTGATGTAGTTGGCAGAACTTTTGATTGTACAAATACACTGTAATATTACAGAGGAATTGCGTGAGCACAAAGCAGAACAAATACATTTCCCAGATAAGTACTCCCTGCATGGGAAATGGCCTTTTAGCATTATACACCTCAAACAGCTAGTGAATCACAGCTATCCTTCTGAAATATGGGAAGCATGGATTCTGGAAATATCCCTAACACAGGAAATGTCATGAGCTATTTAAAGGCACTCTTCTCATGATGTGCATGATATCATTCATAAACCCAATAGCAAACACAAGAGATTTTAATCATTTTCAACAGGGTAAATTAGTTGCTTTTGATTGCAGTCATTCCTAGGCTAACTGCACTGCATGGAATTATTCTATGGCAGCAAGTCTGCACTATCCTTCCCAACCACCCAACAGATGTGCTATTTTATAGCACAAAATGGCCTTGGGTGCTTCATGTCAGGGATGGCTGCTTTTTTAGCAATACCAATAATTGCTGAACACAGGGATGAAAAGCACTTTCAGAGCTCTCAGACTGTAATAGAACTAGGTCATGATAATGCATTAAGTGTGGACCTTCTTAAGGGGTGTCTCAGATGCTGAAGAACTAGATGGAAATCTGGGATGTTTTTTTCCCTATAATCCCTCTGTGTTCCAAGATTATTTTTGTTGCCTGCCACATACTCTCATGTTGATAGTTGAACATCTCTTTATAGCAATGTAAAAGAAACATCATAAATGCAGAAACAAGGAGAGAATGTTCCCATCACTGCCACAGCTGATAACCTGAGAGTGATTTATTTCCTTTTAAATCAGAGGACTTGCTTGTTTTCATATGAACCTTGAATCACAGAAGGCTTACGTATTTCCTGCATTGTAACCCCGAGCATAAATTACACAGGAGAAAAAGCTATTTGTCTTTCACTAGTGCAGTGTCTTCTCTAGTTCTCCCTCCTCTCTGTCATATAGTGGAAACCATATTTGATGGGATAGAATGAAAAAAATAAAAATTTCAAAAAAAAAAAACTCCCTTTTTTATTTGGCTGCTTTGTTTTGTAAAATACTTCTAAGACTCATCTGTATTCTGGGTCTGTTTCTGCTCCCAGATGGTACATTTCACAGGCATGGTTACTGATCATTTTAAAAAGCCTTTTATTAAGTCAAAATAATAACAGGGGGAAAAAAAAGATTAAGCTATAAAGAGAATAAATAAAAGATTTGTTTTTCCTTAAACAGATGCCATTGAAAGAAAGAATGATGGTGAATATGGTATTAAATGTTTTCGGGAAGAAAGGTCAGTGACAACAATACTAAATTCTCATAAAACTTGCTTCAGTAAATGCAGCAATGAAATGAAAGAAGATATTAATATCTGCTCTGTGCTTTTAAGCATCTGTAAGACCCATTGCAATAATAATATTGGGCACCTCTTGTGATCTTGAAGTGCTTTTGAAAATGTTTATTGTTGTACTTGTCCTCTTCAAACAGCACTGAAAATGAAGGGGGTGTAAAGTTGGCAATAAACCTGTTCTTTATAGGTCCTTAATTTCAAGTTAATTATCCAAACATACCCACAATGCTACTCTCCGATTACCTTTGGACTTTTATACTGGGAAGTTGAATGTGAATCTTTTATGTGAAACCAAATATAACATCTCTATTCTGTGCATGGAAGAGCTGAAGTACTTAGTAATTTATTTTATACGTATCGAAATAATTCACTGAATTAATTGTTACATAAAGTGCTATATTGCTGTATCAGAATCCTTAATGGTTGAGGTTGAAGAGACATCTAGAGATCATCTAGCCCAGCCCTCTTGTTGAAGCAGTTTCACCTAGAACATTAAGCACTGCTGATATACAGGCTGGTAATTAAGTTACAAAACCTCATCAAGCAGTGAACCTAAGCACTGTTTAATTGAAGCGCTGTTATTTTGTTTGCTGCATATTCCTGGGTGATCACCCCAACTCAAGCTAAATAATTTCCCAGGCAGGTAACTACAGATCACTGACTCCACCTGTTACAGAGTAAACAAACCCTAAAAGCCCAGTGTCTGAGTAAAAAAATGCTGGAACAGAAAAATATTCTTCTTCTCACATCCGGAAAACAATACTTTTAAGCTTCATATGGAAATGGTATTTGATGTTTTATATACTAATAGTTTCTAGGATACCATGAGTGACAGAAATTCTTACTTAAGCACAGCCACCCTCTAAACAGGATAATAGTAGTAGTCAACAGAGTGATGTGTTTTATTTATGAAGGGAAATAGATCTACTTTTATGATGATAAACATGGAATAACCTGAGTATGACAATTTTTAATACTGTACATCACTTTTGGCTGATAAGGTTATAAAAGACTGAAAAAGAGAATGTGCCTTAATGGGAGATGAGAAAGGAATAAGCTGGAAAAATATGGTGCTATAGAAAAGTTCCCTGGAAGCAACTTGGCTGCATCAGTGTGTGTGGATAATTAATTGCAGGATGATAGTCTATTTTCAGGTACCAAACTCCAGCTAGACATCTGCTCTGCAAGTACTCAGATCAGTCCTCAAAAAAAGCCCTGAAGCTGGGGAATCTTCTCGAGAGGGTGTGGAGGGCACAGATGATGCAGTGATCTCTTGTGACCCAAAGGCAGCCTAAAGCAGCTGTGCTCTCCAAAAAGCAGCAAATTGCAAGGCCTGGAGTATCAGCTAAGGATAGGGTCTGGGGAGCCACTTTCCTTCTGAAAAATCTCAGTGCTGTTGGAGGGAAGAGAAATACACTGCTCAGTGTGGACCTCCTTGAGCTGATAGTACAAGGACTGCAATGCACAGACCTCTCAGCAAAAACCAGCTGTGGTCCCTCCCCTGCACACAAGGTCACTTAAGTGATGTGATGGCTGGGAAGGGTGACCAGGCAGGCCAGAGTCAGCCCGCCCAGTGTCCAGGTTGCAAGGCACTAATCTCTTTAAATCCTGAAACAATGGGCTTGTATTTAAATTGCAAGCTCCTTAGCAGAGGATTATTCTTTGTCACATTTTCCCTTCCTACCGCTGGGACTTCACATGATCACAAAAGCATCCTTCCCACTTGCAGCACAAAAGTGCTGGTCTAAACTGCAGCACCAGCAGAGAAGACCCGAGCTCACTCTGCTCCTCACGAAGCAGCGTTAACAGGATTTGATGTGCCACCTCCAAGGATTGCTGTCCCAAGAGCTCCTCGTTCTGAAGGTGCCACACTTGGTGCCAGCTACCATTGCAGGACAGCAGCTCCACCCTGCCAGGGCAGCACGTAGGGTGACTGTCCCCCCTTCTCCCAGGAACAGCAGCAACAGTAAGGTTTCATTGAGCAGGGCAATAAAGCAGGCAAGGAGCCTGAAACCCCTCTGCCAGGCACGGATTAGGCTGGAAATTAATAGTTGAACTTTACATCTGCTTCCTCTTAAAAACAAAGAACCAAAAAAATCCTCAACCCACACAAATTTCTCAGCAGCTTGCCTTGTGAATGCTCAGTGATAACAAGCTCTTGCTCCTTCCTTACCAAAAACCACCCCAGCTTCCCCTTACTGCTACTAGAGCTCATTGCCGAGTCTGTGTTAGCCTGCAAATAATATGAAATGTCTGGGTTCTCTGAGCAAGGTGTTTCTCGCTCTCCCTGCCTTCTGAGATCAGGACACCAGAGAATGGATGTTAAATGTGAATTACTAACCTGGCCGCAGTTCAAAAAGCAACAACGAAAAGCAGCCCTTAGCAGTAAGTAGGTATTGGCTTATTAACTACTCCAAATAGTTTTGTTATAAATAAAGGCAGAAAGATATGAAAATACTTTTAATAAGGTTTCCAACAATAGCAGTTGCTCAGTGACACTAAGTCATAAAATAAATAAAAAAACTTCAGCCCCTCAGGAGCTAAATAGAAAACCAATGTATAATTAATTGTAAACCCAATAAAGATACTCTTCATTGTGTCATAAATAAACCCTCAAAATGAGGACTTGAATAATTTTTGAATGCATGTCAAAAAGAAACACTTCTGGGAAGAGTCAGGTTTATTGCATATGAGCATTTACTGAGGGACTGGGTTTAAAATCCCATCATGTCCCAGGCAGTGCAGTGACACAGACAGAGTGATGGCATGTGCCCTTCCTCTCAGGCAGGCACAAAAACCTCGTTCTGGCTCACTCAGACAAATACCAAAGGATGGGAATAATGATTTTAACCTGCTAAAAAGACCCAGTCCTGGAGCTGGGAACTGAAGACATGTCTCTTCTAAGTGAAGGCTTATATTTTCACACAGGTCCTAAGGCAAATTTGATGAGATATTATTCTTTTATAAAGTAACCTGAAAGATTCAGTCAGGAAATCCTTTTTTTTTTTCACTTTACCCCTTTAACTCAGTGGGGGAATAATGTTTGCCACCTTTCTCTAATCCTGGGATAGTTCAGTGAGTCCAAGCCAAATCATACCTACATCAGAAAACCGACCAAACCTCCAGGTGCAGGATGTACCTTAACAACTTTGTGCTGGGAAACTGCTGGAATTTCTTCAAACCAGCAGCAGATTATCAGGCTGTAAGACCTGAAGAAATTTAGGTACTTATCTAAATTTCACTTTACATTTCTATGTCCTTTAACAGTCTTGGACCTTTAAAATCCTGTGTTCTTGTTCCTAAACAAGGGAAGGCTTTTCAAAAATTATTTTTGGTCTTCCCATGGATGTTTACATATCTAAATAAAAGTTCAGCCTGAAGCAGCATAAACAGTTTCAACACTCTTATTGTCATATATTGCACAACTTGTGACTGTCTCAGTCTTTGATCACCCAGTGCATTGGCATTGCAACTGAAATTGGGAGATTGCACATGTGAAAAGGAACATTTATAAGTTCAGGAGACTTGCTTTAGGGTCAAAAGATATAATGTCATCTCTGCATAAAGAAAATAATTTTTATTATGGCTTGTGAGGGGAACAAGGGCCATGGAAAGATAAAAGTGAAACTTGAGGGCATCTATTTTCACTGAATGCTGAGACAAAGAGGGAGAGTATTCTACCATCAGCTTTAATCACCCTAGGGGCTTATAGGGGAACAATTACAGCACTGCTGTGCATCCATTTTTGGCTCAAATTAACAACCGTGTGGAAGAAATGGATCCAAATTTTTAAAAGGTCTCATTGGCAGACGAGAAAATTAGTATGGAGTATATCTCTTGATGGGAGAACATAAAGGAAACACTATTATCTATGGAGTCTGCAGATGTCTGGGGAACAGCACAGCACAAAGGTTTAAATGTGCATATGTGGAATCATGGAAGTGTTCATATGACAAATAAATCCAGCACAGATTTTTTCAGCACAAATCCTACATAACATTCAGTCTTTGGAAATACACCAGCCTGATCTTGCTTGCTTTGCAGAGGGAAATAAATGAAAAGTTTCACTAATCAGGATAACAATATCTGGCAAGACTAAATTCTCAAGACAGTCTGGGAAACGCCAGCCAAGAAAAATTCTGTGGTTTAGTTCTTAAAAATGATGTGGTTTAAAGGACACAGACTGAAAAGTGCCTGTGCAATTCATCACTAACACAACCTAGCACCAACTGGATCCAGCTTCAGAAAGCAGATACCATCACCAGTGCAGAACAGGGAGAAGATCTCTTACACAATGTGCTGGGCTTCTTAACTTCTACAAGCTGAAATAAGGTCACCTACTTTTCCTTTCTGGAAGAGAGTAAAAATTATGAAAAATTGTCAGACAGAGTTTTGGAGTTTGGATTTAAAACCTCAATGGTCTTGTTTTAAACCATATGATAACTTCTTTATCTGCTGGTGGTTACTGGAGAGGGAGATCAGTAAAATACCTTCAGCCACTTTCTGGGACCTTCATTGGCTCTCCCATGCTGTGACCATGGGCTATGAGGCTGTACCCTCACCTCCTCTAACTCAGTGCAGGGCTGTGCAAGGGGGAAAAGAGCCCATCCCATGTGAAATTGCTGCAGTTGGGGTTTTTCTTGTTTGTTTTCTTTCGTTTGGTTGGGTTTTTTAAACAACTTGGTTTCTGGTATTGTGGTGTGTATATATATATATATATATATCTCTTGGTATTCAAGCAGAACTTGTCACTAGGAAGAGTAGAGGCCAGTTTTCCTAGAGAGATGGGGCAGGGAGAAGAGATGGTCTGCCTTAGGAGTGAGCCTGTTAAAAATCATATGGCTGGAGATTTTCAAAACTCAGGAGGAAATGAGGCAATAAATCCAGCTGAAAGTCAGAAGAGGTAAGTATCAGTGGACTTATAGGCCAATTCTTTATGGGGTAGACTGAAAAACTAAAGAAAAACAATTGAAATAAAGTAATATGTGGATTTGACAGCAACAATTTGTTTATTCTGAATATTTGAAAGGAGTGATTTTGTTACAAGAAGAAACCCTATAACAAGATGTGAGAGTAAAACCCTACCCCAGGCTTTGGGAGATTAAAATTGGATCAAATTTGGTGGTTTGGCAGTGTCTCAGGTTGAATAGCTTAGACTGGGAAAGGGGCCAGTAGAATGACTATTGCCAGGAGAAACAAAGAGCGAGAGGTACATGATGTAGCCAGTGAACATCAACTAGTGGCCTATGACAGCTTATGCTAAGGGATGAATTGTGGGTTCTCAACCTGTAAATATTCTTTTTCCTCCAAAGACCTTTCTGTCTGTTCCCCAGCACTTGTCATGGGCTCCCTAAGCTCGGTGAGTGATCACAATGTCCTGTTTTAGTCAGAGACTATAGGAATTAAAACTGTTCCTTAGTCAAAACCCACATGTAGTTATAGTTTCAGAAAATTCAAAAAAAGCAGGGAGGAATTTAAAGCAAATATGGAGGAATGTTATTGCAATTTTTTTTAAATCACACTAGTTAGGCTGTGCATAAAAAGGAAGCCAAGCAACCAGGATACAATCAAACATCTGTGCTGAATTGACAAAGAGGCCATTCAGCAGTGGGAATATGTAGTTGCTACTGGCCTGATTAGGTCTTTATTCAAATACATTCCGATTTCCTTCAGCAGAGTTGATGCTGTCATCAGAGGAAGCCCCAATTAATGAAGTTAAAAGCCTGAGCCTTCCTAAGTGAAACTCACCAATGCATGATATGTTGAGGACAGGTTTATACAATCCATCTTCACATGCAAAAGAGCCTGCTGCAGCATGGTGATGAAGCTGACTCCTTGCTAATTCTCTCTCTGTCTCGCTCTCTTTCGTCTCAGTATCAGGATCAGATCCCAACTTTGTGGCTCATTTTCTGTTCTGTCTGCTTTAAAAAATCCCTGCTGCACTTTGCTGCAAAGGACTTGGTGCTGGTACAGGCTGACATCCTCCTGCACCAGCAAAACCAGCAGCCTTCATGTTTGCCCTGAGTGTTAAGGCTGCAAGTGCCAAGAGCCTTGTTGCCAAGGCTGGCTCTGCTTTTTCTGCATGCCAGTGGCTAATCCTGCGTGCCACAAGGCAGGGTGCTGGACAACAGCTTTGATCAAATTGAGAGGACAGTGTGATTGATTTTTGTCATCCTCTGCCCTTCCTAGCAACCCCAGGCAAAGGAGAGGCTCTAGAAAAACTCCCAAAACCTTCAGAGCTATGTCTGTCAGAGTCAGCCTGGGGACAGACAATATTATAGTGGCTACTTAGCACTCTGTCCAGGCTCCCTTCATGGAGTGCTGCCCCAACAAACACATGAGCAGCAGTGTGACACAACCAGGATGGATCAATAGGGGGAAGGATACATTGCTGAGGGCACAAACATATCACTTGCACTTTTACTTTGGACCAGACATCATGCCACCGTTTAAGCCCAGTCAGCAACTAAGTACCACACAGCTGCTCGTTCCCCTGGGTGGGCTGGGGGAGGGAATTGAAAGAGTAGAGGTGAACGTCCCTGCTCTTCCTTCTGCTTCCCCGTAGCTGATATGCTCAGCATGACAGCATCTGGCCTGAGGCACCCCTTTGGCCAATTGGGATGTGCTGTCCTGGCTGTGTCCCCTCCCAGCTCCTTGTGCACCCCCAGCCCAGTTGCTGATGGGGTGATGAGAGTGGCAGAAAGGCCTTGACTCTGTGCAAGATCTGCTCAGCAATAATCCAAACATCCCTGAGTTATCAGCACTGTTTCCAGCACAAATCCAAACCACAGCCCCATACCAGCTACTGTGAAGAGCATTAACTCTTACCCCAGCCCAAACCAGAACAGGTAAGTCTGGTGTCCTGCACACCAAACATCCCCAATGGCAATATGGCCACAGCAAAGTCCTGAATCAATCTGCCAAACTTCAAACATTGACAGGAAATCCTTTACTTTTCTCTCTGGAGCCCTTCCCTCTATACTGACGTCCAGGGAACAGAATGCACTGTATCTCCACCTTAGTTTAAAGTTCAGTGCCTTGAGTCTTGCCCTACTCCATGGACTCTAACTTAAAATAGGTTCTGTCAACATTTTAGACATGTCATGTAAACTTTCTTTTTGTTTTGATGCTTGACCTTACTTTGTGCTGGCCTTATTAGTAATCCAAAAATAACAAACCACACTTAAAATTTTCTCCCTGCCATTGAACCCTCCCTTATATCTCAAGGAACTGTTAATACAAAGGGAGGATTTCCAAGCAGCAAAAGGAGTAAGTTTTCAGACTTCCTTTTTTTGTTGCTTATTAAGACTTCTGACATACTTTTATTTTCATTTTTTTAATATCCTTTTTCCTTCCACTGTCTAGAATCTCTCAGTTGTTTTTATATTTAAAGCATGTGTGTCCCAAATATGATTTGATGGCAACGCATCTTGTCCTGACCTGCGTTCTTGTTTGTTTTCTCCTTCTGCATTCAAGAATTTTCTTCCATACTTTTCCTTATTTAAATGGCTGTGGGAAAGCAGTGCAGCTAATAAGACACATCTGATGCTTTTTCCTGTAAAAGGGTAAGCCCAGCTGTGAAGCTTGAGCAGCTTGGGCTGTTCAGATCTCATTAACCTTTTAGAAGCAGTGTGCTACAATTATTGAGCCAGCTGTGGGCAGAGGAGCTAAGGGGTGGCTTTGAGCTCCCTCCACAACGCCAGGGCCAGGCTCCAACAGTGGGAAAGCACTCCAGACAGTGGAGAAAGAAGGATACAGGACAGCCCTCCTCTGCCACAGATTTGTACTGCCTATTCTTTTCTAAGAGAGTGGGCTGCTTTCTCCACCTTCTTTTCTCTGCCTCTATGCCCTGGCCCCACAGATTCAAGTCCCTTTCCTCTTATCTTTTCTGTCTCGTGATGCCTCTAGCAGCAGGATTCCTGAGCAACAGCAGCCCAGTAATATTCATGTCCAAATGAATATTTGAAAAGCATCACTGTTCCAAACTATATAAATAATCCAAGGATTTGCTGTGGAGCGTTTGAACTCTGGCCAAGACATTTGTTGCTATTATCTAGGTTTTATTTTTTACTGCTAATATAACAGGATCCTCTTGGATATGAAGTCTTGGGGGATTGCTCTTTGCCAAGAATCACACAGACTGATGCTCTGATGATACAACTTTTCTTCTGCCTATTCTGACAGTCTTCTTTTCCCTTAATTTTCATGTATGTCTCTTCTGATCAACCTGCATATTCTTTTCTTAAAATGTGCCAAATTAGGATGGTATGAGTTAGCTGGCCTATGCTGGTTTATTTTGGGTAAGAATTAGCCCACTGTGGAAGTTCACAACTGGCTGGGAAAAAATCTGCCAGACTGGCAGTTTTCAGTAATAAATCACTTGGTTGTGTTTGTCTTCCAAGTCTTAGAACAACAAAGCCCACACAAATGTTTAGGTCAGAAAGCTGAATTTGTATTTTGAAGGTTTTGGTACTTCAGTGCTCAGGCTAGGGACTTCCCTTTGCTTGGTGACCTACATATCCTGGGTGATCCTGAATATTCCCTCAAAAATCTGATGATGGAAGCACCTGCCTTTCATTTTGCGTAATGTATATGGTGTCATTTGATATTTTCTACATTTTCCCACAAGATGGCACAATTTTCTCATGAACAGTGCATGCAAAAACATGGAATGCTTTCTGCTCTGACAGTAATACAAGGAATTGACATGCTCTGCAGAAGACAAGTGCTTTATTTTGCTCGGAATTAGTTGATTTACCTCGACTAGTTGCCTTGGAGAATTTTGCTTTCTCCCTCATCTTCTTGTTCTCCTCTCATTGCTTCTTCTTCAAGTCCTAAGAGGACCTATGTCCCTGCCATGACAAGGCAGGCTTTCCACAACATTGTGTAAGTGGCATGAAAATGTCTAAAAGAAATCTCAGACACTGTTATTCCATTTGGAATAGGAGAAAAATAGAATTTTTCATAGGATACTGGGTCTTTGACCCTGTTTCAGACAAAGTTGTTAACCAAAGCCACACACACTGGGTAGCTCTGTCTCAGAAAAAAAAGAACCCTGCAGTAGCATCAGTACTCAAGAGAGTGAGCTGTTACATCTCCCTGCCCCTCTACTCACATTAACAGTTTATTCCACTTTTCCCCTCCTTTAGTCTCAATAAAGAATGATTTTCTCTGTAAAAATAGTAATTTACATCAAGTGAGAGGGAATTATTTTAGGAAGGAGAGAGAAAGAGGGAGTTAATATTTCAGTACCCTACCCAGTGCCTAAGTGTGTTGAGTCAATTTTTTCAGGAGCTGGAGGAGAAGGGCCTGGGAGAAGCAGGCAGCTAATCAGCTGCTCTCCTGTTGTCTGCAAGTTGTTTCTTTTCCCCTCAGACCTAATAACAGGCACTGAAAAGCAGGCTCAGGATTGATGCTTTTGTTTTTTTCTTGTACACCATGAACTTGTCTTCACTTCCTTAAAGTTTGCTGTGGATTGTTTTTGGAACAAAACACATGCTGACCTGCTGCCTCAAGTTTCAGTGTTAGAGGCTCAGCACTGCTCCTCCCGGGGTGGGAATGTCCCGTTCCTGTGCCTCTGTCATGCCAGGACATCCCTTCTCCCAGAGAGAATGGCTGCAGAATATAATCATCTATTCAGAAATATGTTCTACTTGAACCCTTCAAATCCTATTATGTCAGAATTCACATGACTTATTTCTCATGCTCCATTACAGGCCAGATTCCTTTATCCCACCCTGAACTTCCCCTAGGTCACTGCAGCTTCAGCTCAAAGCAAGTGGCAAGCCAGGAGCCTGCAGCACCACTGGCAGAGGTATGCTCATCTTCAATTGACTTCAAATAAAACTCCAACTGAGTTCAGCAAGACAAACATTCTAATTTGGGAACATAAATATTGTTCATTTTAGTAAAAAATGTTAAAACAAAATATGTAAGCTTTCCAGCACTTTATTTGAGAAAATGATAAAATCCCAGCAGCTCCTCTGGAATGGAAATTGTGATTCACAGTCTTGCCTGTCCATAGGCAAAGAGAACCAGTGAGTGAATGAGGTAGAAAAAAGGACCTTTTGAACCAAACCAAGGGAAGGAATTAAAAGAGCTTTGTAAAAGTAAAAGAGCTTTTCTTTTCCAGGCCTTCACGACTGAAGGACAAATCTGGAAGACAGCATCCAAGGAACCAACTCATTGTGCACAATGCCACATGACAAGATGATGGGGACAGTTCAGGTTTTCATAGTCTCTGGTACTTATATGCCACCACTAAACAACTCCCTAAATATTTGTTTGAAGTGAATGATAATGATTGAGCAGCCTGAGAGGGATGCAACATCCCTTGCTCACCCTCCCAAGTCTGCCAATGGAACGGGAAAGTTTTGTCCTTCATTGATTGCTCCACAGAACACTCTAACCCTTGCCCTTGCTAAAATGTCATCTTCTATCTCACTACTTGTATTTTCTCAGGGGTTTATAGACTTTTCCTGTTGGTATTTTAGTCTTAATATTTGGATAACTAAAACTACCTGAGTAACTCCATGTTTCTCTTTGTTCCAGTCCTCTGTTGCAAGGCTTTAGTTACCTTTCTGCTACTACGTGATCTTTCCCAGCAAGCTCTGCAGAAGAGCAGTGGCTGTGGAGAGGATAAGATGCCATCTCTAAGACAGACTTTATGAATTGTTGTTGGGGCTTGATAATTTTTCAGTCACCTTAAACAGTCTTTTTCCTTCCTGCTCTTCTTCATTCTAATCACTCGGGATTTCAATGGATTCAAGTCATGGAGAGATAAAAGAATGAATGTGAATAGCAAGATTTTGTCTCCTGTGTCTCAAGCAGAAGCAAGCTTCCTCCTGAGCAAGGCTGTTCTTTTCAGGGTGGGGAAGGGTAAGATTTTTGTTTTTGTTTTGTTTCACTCAGTATCCAAATGCCAAATAATGAACTTCATGTGAGATCAGCTCAGGGATCCCAAGCATAGAGTTATAGGGTTCCATCCCACAGTGCAGTTTCTTGCAGCCATCCCTTAGACGTGTGACACTGGACGCGCTAATTTCCCTGCAGCTGGTGGGAGCCAACCTCCAGATCTCTGTGCTGCTTTTAATAACAGAGTGAGGAAATCTCTTTGTAGATAGAACTTTAGAGACAAAATGCTTAAACACAGAGAGTGATCAGCTTCTTGACCTCAGGCCAGTTTGCAGGGTGGAGAATTAGGTCCATGCTGAGATCTGAAAGTCACTTAATGAAGCAACTAGAAAGGCACTTAGTGAAACAACTAGACTTTGCCAAGCTGGAAAAATAAAGCGGTCCCAAGTGAAGCTGGTGGAGCATGAATGATGCATTGACATTGTGAACTTGGTAGAGCATCCAGCATACTAAATTAAATATATTTTAGACAGAAAATGGTAAGAAAATTGATTTCAGAGAGTGCAAAACATCATTTAATGTGGTGGCTAAATTAATGACTTCATTTTACAACTGGGAAGACCCCACTGGATAACCTCATTTTATCTGATTTTTCAAGAGCAGGCACCATTCCTCAGACAAATTATGTGTAGGCTCACTTGGGCAATGCTGTGGCAAAAGATGAGTGGATGTAGTGGATGGCTGGCCACGTGACAGCACAGAAACCCTGGGAAGAGCTCTGGTTCCACACTGTCACCTCAGAGGCAACCCCAAAGTCACTGCAGCACTGAAATATTGATCCAGGTTTAGAGCACTGTGTTCTATCACTGATAGTTGCTAGTTATTATTAAAATCATGTTTATCTGGAAGGAAAATGTGTTGATATGAAGCTTCAATAGCCTTTTGCAAAAGCCACTTGGGCTCAACTGAGCTGCCTTAAAGTTGATACCATGTGAAGTTTATTATTTGGCATTTGGATACTGAGTAAAACAAACCACCCAGGTGCCATCTCAATTCTTCCAGTGTGACTCCAACTTTGAGAGGAGGAAGACTAAAGCTGTGTGTAATAATAACAGCGCCATCCTTTTTTGAGATTGTTGTGAATATTAATAACTAAACAACATTATATTGGGCATACAGAACAACACTTTCCAACCCGCAGAGAGAATAGATTGCCTAAAGATTGCAATTCAGTAAGACAAATTTGGATCTCAACTAAAGGGCACCTCAGTAATGTAAATGGTAATGCTTCTCTCTGTGGATTTTACCTTTAAAGAGTACACATTTCCGATTTCTCTGTCCCTCTATAGACTGGGGAATATGCATTAACATACAGATTCTCATTGTTCCCATCATATGCTCACTCTCAGAGCTGCTCTAACTATGATTGTGGTGGACCTAAATTTACATATTTGAGAATATACTCCAGCTGTTGGTTTTTTGTTTGGTCAAGTTTTTTCAAGTTAACTTTCTAGAACCAAGTCATTAAAAAAAAAAAAAAGAATATAAAAAAGGGGTTGGTGTAGCAGCAAATCCTTTGCATTGAAACATCCCTAATGTAATAATTTAGACCTCAGCCTCAGTGATAATCCAGGTATGTACTGTCCCAGTGGGGAAACTTTAGCAATATTACAGAAACTTTGGTGAAAATCTTATGAAAGGGAGAATATCTCATGTGCTGAAAAAGGCAAAGTTGCTCTGGGCTTTGAAATTATTGCTCTTTCTGCTTTTTAATATTAGAAATATCCAACACAATGCAGCAATTTATCTCTCTCTGCTGCTGTAAGGTGGGATAGGAAAATCTATCAATGTCCTGTGTGCACATTTCTCATTTGTGAAACTCACGTCAGTTCTGTGTCCAATAATACCTTTTAAATTTCATTGCTAACAAAGATGAAAAAATACATATTTCTCTGTCATGGTAATTTTGAGCATAAAAACTGCATATAAAAATAAATATGTTCTTGTATTTCCTGTGGTAAAGGAAATGCCATTTCAATTCCAGAGAAATAAAAATTTTTTTTGTTTGTTTGTTTTGAAATGGAATTAAAGTCAGGTATTGTGCTCCCTTGCAGAGCACTCAAAAGAGCAAAGAGACCAGCTACTGCAGTTTGCCTTTGACATCCTTCTTGAATAGTCAAGGTTTAACCTCCAGGACTTTATTTTTTGTCTCCTGGTCCTTTGATGAGGGCTTTTATAATTTACTTTCCTGTGCCAATACGGTTAAAGATTATTCATGGTGATGTTAACAACAGATAATATGCAGTGCTTGAGTTTAGCTGGGGTTTTCTTGTCTTGGTAAGGATTTTTGCTTCTGAAAATTGTTTTAAATTTGATAATTGTGCATTTCCTAATCCACTTGAAAGCATAAGAGAAGAGCCTGAAATGTTTTTATTTTCTTTTAATTTACATGAACGTGTAGCCCTAGACAAGCCTTTAAAATCAATAAGCTGAAAGAAGGGCAAGTAAGGTAGAAAAGGAAATAATTAAATAATCCAGAGAGATGGATGGCAAGGCATAGTGAAGGCCTTATGTTATAAAGTTACATTTATTTTGGGCAGTTATGACTAACCCTGTCCTGAGTAATAGGATAGGAGGGAAAACAGGATTTCTCCTGGCTCTGTACTGTTGACAGGCAGCACTTGCACGTTCTTGGAGATGTATAACCTGGAACTGAAAGTCTGAATTTTCAAGGATATTCTTAGAACTGAGCACTCAGTCCCAAGGGAAATTCCTGACTCCTCATTGCTTATTATATGCTTGTTCAGCTCCCACCTTTCTTTGTGCCAAGTCAGAGATTTTAATCTCTATTCTAAATGCAATATATCCTTGATTTAATCAGCAAAGATATGGATTATACAAGGACAATAACAATCTTGAAGACACTCAGGATCTGTCAAAAGCATTAAGTGGAGTCTTATCTTCAGCATGGACACAGTTTCCAGGAAACAAGCCTGTTGTTTCTGCACACAAGACATTTGCTCCTTTGGAGTCAGCAGCAGCCTCCAGGGAAGGAAATCTGAAGGAAGAGAGCAGGAAGCAAGCACAGTTCCTGGGAGCACCATATAAAACAGCAGCCACTGTGGGTTCAGTAATTTGGGAGCCCATCTGCCACCAGCCAGTGACCTGATTGCTCTCTAGCATGTACAGCTTGCTGTATGATTTTGGAAGGCATGGGTTATTTTGGCAGTTTCTGACCTGCTTCCCAGAAAGCTTTTTGCAAATCCAGACACTAAGAACAGGCGGGTGCTCTCGATGCTCTCGGGTGCTGGAGGCAGCCTCTGTTGAGACTAGAAACACTCCTACAGGAAAATTTGCTAGGTGGTCTACTTTTGGAAAACCAAAAAAAAAAAGTCTGTCATGGATTGAAGTTATTTTTCATCCTTTCAATGACTTGAAATTGCTTAAGAGTGCTGTGAAATGATTCCTCAGAGCAGACCATCTTGCCCTGACAGTAAGGTGCGGCTCTGTGCTGATGGAACCTGCCAAGGGAATACCAGTAGAGGAGCAAGCTGGGCTGAGGGCCTGCAGCAAAGTAACAGTGGGAAGATCAAATGTGAGTTACCTGACATGCTGCTGTTCACAGAGACAAGGATTTCTGACTCTGAGAGTGATGCCTCTCTACAAAGCCACAAGTGAGAATGAATAGCTTCACTGAGGTCTCAGTTGCTGTAGATGAAGAGCATCCCATGTCATAGAGCTGAGATTTTTTGGGTGTCTACTTAAGTTATTAATCTTCTGGAAAGAGAGAAGAAATCACACAAAAGGACTAAAAAGCAAAGGAAGACATTTTCTGTGTGTTTCTGGAGTATTCTGTTGTATAACCTTTATGCTTCTGCTTCCAAAAGGAGATAGGATACAGCCTGGCTCTGTCAGTGAGCTTTAAAAATAATTTGATTTTAATCTCTGCTACTGTCCTGCCTAAAAAATAGACTGACTGACAGAAAAGAAAGAGTCCACAGGACTTTGAACCGCAGCAATCATTACTGTATCAATATAACAAAAGATGAAACTAGCAGTACTGAGAAACACAGAGAAAATTGTGAATAGGCTGATGTAGGTATGAATTGTGCCACAGATTCCAGTAAGGCTCCTAAAAAAGGCACAACAGATGAGCCACAGACCAAGGCACAGTTACTTAAAGGCAGTAGAATTGAGAACAATTAGCAGATGCAGCCCAGCATATCCAAGGCATTATGGTAATTTCAGAAATTTGCCTTAAGTTAGAAGGGAAAGATACACAAACACGACCCTTTCTTTCTTTTTCTCTTGCTTTTGGGAGGTGAAAGAGCACTGCCTTATTGCAATTGCCATTTCCAAGCCTGGTTAAGTAAGCTCCCTCTAGTACAGAGGGCGAAGACCATGAAGTGATATTTCACTGCTAGCTGCAATACCTGCTCCTTGCAGCCAAGTAGTCAGGAGATGCTAATTCATATCTCAGTCACACATTTCAGTCCAGCAATTTGTCCATCCTGCTCTGCAGTACACAAACCCAGAGTCTGCTGCAGAAAAATCCAGACAACTGTGTGCATGCAGTGAGGCTCTGTGCTAGGCTGTGCTGGAATGCTCTGGATGGTTCTCCTGGGATGAAGCCTCTGGATTTCTGCAGAATTTATCCTGTGAGTTAGATACACAGTGGGAGGCCTCTGCATGTCAAACAGTTTTAAAAGGAGTTCAAAGCTCTGTTATTGTAAAGCTTCTTTCATTTATATTTTTAATTATCACCTCAAGTTTGTAGTGGGGCTCAGGGTCCAACCAAATGCACGTCAGAGCAGTGGGACATGAGGAAAGGAAAGGGAAAAAGAAAGGCAGGGAAAACCTTTCATATGGACATTGGTGGAGGGAAATCTGGAGGGAGAGTCTGGGGAGTAACTTGGAAGTCTTTGACTCAAAGTCCATAGATTTAAACAGACAAAAAAAATTCCAGGTGACCAGCACCCACTCCAGGAGTTAGGCATGCTGATGACATCCTGCCCTGTTCTCAGCTCTTGCAGAGGCTGAAGGTAAGACTACATCAATTTAGCAGTGAACCACTTGCTGATATGCTGAGATTTCTTCATAACAAAACTTCACCATCCCTCTATAGCTCATTATTCTGCTGTTGGTGACCTTTCAGACCACGTCTGCCCTCTGTCTTCTAGGTGGAACAAAACCAGGGAGACCCTAAGAAACAAGGATCAGAAACTTCTTTCCTATGTGTTCCTAGAGCAGGGCAGAGTGAACTCATAAGCACCTTTAAATTGCTACAAGATGAGCACAGTGGCAGCTTGTTCTCTCCAAAGTTAGCTGTGCTGAGTTGCTCTTTTTTTTCTCTAGCAGGAAAAAAAGTGTTGCTCATTGTCAGTGTTGCTCATTGTTACTGGTACAAAAGCTCATCTCAGAGCTCTGGCGGCTTTTGCAACGTTATCACAATTTTTCATGTAACTGGTATTTGGTTGCATAAGGTAGAACTGCAGTAGGAGCAGTGGAGCTTTTAAAGCACAGAGTTCTCTGGTATATGGGCTCTTTCGACCTCCTTTACACAGTGTAGTCTTACCTAATGGAGTTCTTCTGGCTGCTCAAATATGACCATTTTATATTTAAAAAAATAAAGGAAGAACATTTCATTTAGAACTGAATGTGTGGGCTGGTACCCGAGCTGAGAAATAAATCACTGTATTATTGTTGTCATTCTCCTTAGACCCAGGAGATTTAGTGTGCAAGCTGTATTTTAAAAGCTAAGAAATTTTCTTATAGAAGTATAAGTTAAGATGTTTAAACAACTTTAACACAAAGAACTGTAAAGAAGTATTATTCAAAGCATTATTGATGGAAAAATTATCATTGTCCCAGAAACAGCTCCTTGGAAAATATTTTTCCCTACTCTGGAAGCGCGAATATTGAACATCTTTTATCATAATCAGTGTTGTTTTTCACCATTTTGGTGAGGAACAATCACCTTAAATTCTGAATGATCCAGTTCTTGTGCCTGTTTCTCATATCAGTCTGGTATAATTACACTTGCAGAGTGATGAAAACACAGCTTTGTGAGGTTATTGTCTCTGAAGTAATTGCTATTTACCCTGGGATATAAAATTTAAATCACATCCTTTCTGACATAAAAAACCTCACCCACAATAAGAGACTGCAGTCACAGGTGAATAAGCAAATCTGATGGTTAGTCAGAGGAACCAAGCCTCCAACTTCAGCTTTGTGTCTCATCTTCATTTCCCAAAACCATTCTAAATACAGAAAAAGGTGTTAAGTTACCAACATGCTGAAAATAGAAGCCCCTGAAGCTCCAAGTCAAAAGAAACTACGAACTCAATCAAGTGCCCTTGTGACTTCCCTTCCAGCCCAACCCAGCTTGGCCTGGCCCATCCCAAGACAGTGAGAGCTGGGTTTCCTGATACACCAGCTTTTGTGACTGGGACAGTAGCATAAGTTATAAAAACGAGGTAGTTTTTTATGTAGATGTGGTAATGGGAGACAATTTTTTATTGATAAAGTGTTTAATAGGGCCAGCGGAGTGATGGAATTATAGGTGGCACAGTTTCTCACAAGTGTTTACTTTTACAAGCCAAGTGTTTTTGTTAAGACAAATTGTGTCAAGCAGCGTGCTCAGCCCACATACTTGTCTATTCCCTGAGGATACGAGGGCTGCCCTTGATATCCAAATGAGGTCAGAAGAAAATTTCCATCTCTACACCATTTTGCTGCTTTGAAGAAGCGAAGAAGAGAAAAAGGGGCACCACAGAATTCCCAGCAATGTGTGGCTTCCACCTGGGCCAGCAAAGGTGAGGTATGCAGACCTGAAGAGCCCCTGTGCAGCCTGGGGTGTCTGGGTAGCGCAGCCGGAGCTGCTGTGCCAGCAGCCTCCCTGGAATCGAGGGACACGCAGCGCGAAATCAAAGACGGCCAGAAGGGACTCGGAGCTTTCAGCAGTAACACGAGATTGCCAAGGACATAGCTCTGGATGACACACCTAGGGTTATTTTAGCAAATGAGTGCTTCCACTGCAATGTGGATGCACACAAAGATGCGGCAGCCTCGGCGTGACTCGACTGTAGCGTTACGGATAAGATAGGTGTTATTGAATTGTATAGCTGCGTGAGTCACAAGGTAAACTATCCCACATTGCTTATAAAACAGCTTCAACTTCATAATCAATGAGAAACACTTTTCCCGTTTCCTATTCTCATTCTAACACAATTTGTGTGGTAATAGAGCACTGAGACCTCAATCAGGAAAGCGACCACACTGTACCGAGCGCTGAACAATCCAGGGTTTGTTGCCATGCAATGTTTGTAACAGCTCTTCCCTGAGTACAATTTTATGGGCAGTGAAATGCTACAATTAGGAAATAGAACCTATCAAATAAGACCCAAGTTAGGAAAAAACAGCCTAAATGTGTTTTCATCCAAAGTACAGAAAGTAATAGGCTTCTCTTAAAATTTGCCTCACAAAAAGTAGGCATAAAACTCTTGTCTGTGTGATGAAGCTGTCCAACACATTATTTGGCGTAATAAATTAGCACTTCTCAGTGCAAATCATAATATATTCTTATGTGCAATAACACAGGCACAGCTGGACTGAAGAATGGCTCAGACATTTAAGTATTGGCCCTTCCCAGACTCTTCTCTTGTTTTGAAAATCAATTTAGAGACTGATTGATTGATTGATTGATTGAATGAATTTTTTTCCTGGGCTACAAGCAGGTTGCAGGCAGAGAGCTTTCCCTGCTGCTGTTTGTTTGGCTGGTTTTTAATTACATCTTTTTGCCTTTCCTTCCTCTTTCTTCAGCACCTCCAGGGCTGCCCGGGCAGAGGGAGGAAAGCAGCATCCTGAGACATTTCTTAACAAGGAGGGGCCATGTCCTGGAATTTGGGTTGGATGGTTATTACATTCTCTGTGTGTGTGTTGCTATTTTTCTTTCTTTACGATAGCCAGACTGTTTTAATCTTTCCAGTGGTAATGATGTGTGCAAGGAATGATATTCTTTTGTCTGTTGAAGCAGCTGGACCATAATTGCAAGGAGAGGGTAAAGAAAATGGCTTTTTATATAGTTCTTGATATAATTTCAATGGTAATGACACTCAGATTGCTATGCTTGACAAAGAACATATATATATATATATATTTATATGGGGGGCGGGGTGAAACACAAGCAGAACAGGAAAGGTGGTTAAGGAGAGTGATGAATTTAAAATGCCAGGCTTAGTCTGAGAGGGTAGGAATAGGTAAGACAGAAATTGCAGGCTTGACTGATTTCTTCCCTGGATACCTGACATGAGAAGCAGTGCTGGCTACAGCCCAGCTGATGGGACCATTTCACAGTTTGACTGCAAGCCAAAAAAGCGTGTTGGGCTTCTGTGCTCCGTTTGGTTTGTTGCCACAAACAGAGAGCACAGCAGCCAGCAAACACCCAGCAATGTTGATCTCCCCTCTGCAGCTGTTTTATGGCTGCATCAGCAGATGGGGCCTTCTTGGTGTAAGTGCAGAGAGCTACTGGAACGATGGAATAGTATTTTCACTGTTTTGTCACAAAAGCATTTTTGGAGGCATATGGGGGACATGGTCTGGTTATTCCTGTGTCTATGATCTATTAATTTATGCAACACCTGCTGAAGGGAGGGGTGAGATTAATTTTGCTTAAGTCTAAATGCCTGCCAGGTATTCCCCCTGGACTCTTTTCGTGCTTGCTGGACAGAATGTGACATTTTTAGTGAGCAGATAGTCTTGATCTCCTTAAGTGTCCCCTTGAGTTTAAATGAATTAGTCAGTGTCTTTTTCTCTCCCTTGACCTCTCTGGGTGGTTAGATAAAGAGCCCAGACATAAGTGTCTATGCTGTAAACAACTTAAATGAGATCCCACAGAAGATGTCTGGACCTGACAGAACCGTGATGCATCCATAAACATCATTCCTGCAGTTAGTGGCAGCCTTGTCTCCCCAGGTGAAATGATTACAAAAAGTACTTTTCAGGAAGACTTTTCCTGGATCATGGCAGTAATAC
Organism: Poecile atricapillus; assembly: GCF_030490865.1. Taxonomy (NCBI): domain Eukaryota; kingdom Metazoa; phylum Chordata; class Aves; order Passeriformes; family Paridae; genus Poecile; species Poecile atricapillus. Next base: position 19,135,947 of record NC_081289.1, on the reverse strand, counting down.
CTACCAAAGAAAAAAAGTGGGAGTTTAATGGGCCATGCTTTCTAATTACTAGAATAATGCTAATAATAGTAATACTAATGCTAATAATAATGTGTCTTGACTTGCTGTCTTCTCAGTTTGGTTTTTTTCCTGCAACAAGTCTTTATTTAGATCTTCTGTCACAATGAAGTCAGAATGCCAACATTTTGCTTACAGGACTGAAGACACATTTTAAGGAGAAAAACAAACCCACTAACAGTCAATATAGTTAAACCTCCTGATTCAGCTTGGTTTTATATCTTTTGTGGAGGGTGAATATGAAGAGAGCATCTGTGCTGGACTCACATACAACTTCATGCAAAAAATATTATTTCTCCAGGTTACCACCTAAAAGAGATACTATTCATTCCAGTGTCTTCATTTCCATCTTTAAAGGGACATTTTGTTCCCTTTTGATTGCACACATATTTCAGAGATGTTTCAGCTCTCTTTTCTGCCCTTGTTACTTCCCTAATCACAAAGTCTTGTGGTCTTTTAGGCAGCTGCCAGACATACAGGGCAGGAGCAATGAGATATCTTCATGCTTACTTCAGAATGAATCTCACATGAATAAAGGAGGATGTCAGAATTCCAGGTTTTATAGGTTGTTCTAAATATCTTTTTCAGAAAGTAAGACTAATTCTGATTATAAGCTTATAATATAATATCTTGAAACTCTGTATTACAAGAGTTTTTTTCATCACCAGCAGTTCCTCTTTGCACATCAGGAAGGCTTTGTGTGGCCAATGTGTGACATGTTAGTGTACACTGCTCTTCTGGATTCATCACATCAAACACAACAGGGACAAGTCCTGTATCAGCTAATTTGCAAAAAAGCCCACGTGCAATTTAGGCTTGAAAAAGTGCCTGACAAAATGAAGTCACATAATCCAGAATGTAATTTCATTCTGTTTCCATCTGCAAAGTTTTTTCCCCTTTCCTTGAGGTGAAGAGAAAGATCTGCACAAATGTAACAATCACTTTATTTCTACTTCAGCATTTTGGTTGCTGGGTTTTGTCCACCTCACAAATGGTGTCAAGGAGGTCACCTGTGTTTGATCATTAGAGGGAATGCATGTCCTTATCTGCATCCTACACTTGACTCAAAGTGTAGGCCTCCTCATCAGGCTGGAAGTGATTAATTCAGTAGGAGCATCCTTTTCTTGATGTCAAGGAAAGAAAGGTCAGTGCCAGCAATTGCTGATTAAGTTTAGCAAAGTGAGGAAAGAAGATTAGCAGGATTGAGTTTTGTCACCTCTTGCTTTTTGGTTCAAGTCTTCAATGAATGAAAAATCATCTCTGCCTGATTAGAATTCATGTCTGTCAGAATATATTTCAAAGAGACAGTAACTCCTACATGGCTCAGGCTGAGGTAAGTCTGGAAAATTCACCTCTCTTTACAGATAGTTCAGCAAAGACAAATGAACATTGATGAGACTGGAAGATTATTGGTTCAGAGGAAGTCAATGAGAAACTTTTCCTGGAGTTTAACTGAAGTCAAGGATTCTTAAGGATGCTGTGGATTTTGACTGCCACTTCTCTACTACCTCTCATGAATAGCATATTCAGTGGTACAGAGAAAGCCTTCTTTAACAATAGCTAGAAGTCAGGCTTCTTTTTGTTTAATTTGATTTTGCCATTACCAGGGAGGTAAGCCCTGGATATTTCATTCAGGAAATAGACACACTTTTTTTGAGGAGTGTGAAAAGTGAACTAGATCCCTTAAAGAAATAAAGTTTACAAAGGAGGATGAGGAGTGGGGAATATCAGCAATATTGAGCCTGCAAAAGTCAAGCTCATTTCTCATGATCAGCTGTATAAGAGTAAATCTCGGCACAATATTTTTAGGGCAAATATGATATACAGGAAGAGTGGGCATAGAAGCCAGCCTACATAAGATAATCTGCCTGGTACTCAATGGATTTATTAGCAAATTGCACAGCACAAGAGACTGCTGCTGTCATGTTACTGCACCTTACTTTTGTTAAGTATTGACTGATTTCAGTGTCAGTTCATTTCCCCTGAAGAACAGAGAAATTGGAAAAGAGAGGCAGCATTCTTCTTTTCTCAAAAGAGATCTCATTTTCTGTCTGTAGGTTCTAGAAATGCGAACAACAAAAGGAAAAGAGAAAATTGAAGAGAGCAAGACAAGATTGTAGTTCAAGTTCCATGTGTAACTCGTTATTTATTTGTACAGTTTTACCTAAGCAATTGTAAAGTGCTGAGAACAAGTCCCAGAGGATAAACTCCAAAGTATTCCTTATGGAATCCTTAATCTGATGTAGCAGGGCTGCAATATCTCACAAGCCATACATGTGAGAGCGAATACCATGTATTAAATGTTGAATGGCAAATAGGTATTTCAGTGACCTGAGACAGTCACTTCTTCCAAGTAAGTCTATAGCCCTGGTGACACCATTGTGGCTTCTCTAATGTAGCCAGCACACCTCTCACAGAGGAGCTGCTGGTGTGAGTCCCTTCCATTAGACAGGAAAAAGTAGTCGTGTGTCCTGAGTGGTGAAGGAAGGAAAGATATTGAGTGCTACTCACATTCATGAAGTGCTGGTTCCCATAAATCTGGAAGGTATGTGCCAGGACTGCTGTTAAGGTTATGATTTTAGCCTGGAGCATTTCCCTGTGCTCCTTGGAAGCGGCAAACAGAGCAGAGGTGGGAGCATCTGGCTGCTTCTGATGACAGTCAAAGCCTGTTTGACCAGCTCTAGGTACAAGTGATGTGACACAAGCAGGAATAACAGAACAATTTCTGAGAAGTTTGGAAACCAGAATCAGACAAAAGAATCTGGGAACTAAAACTCTGGAGAAATAATTCCTTCTGTTTTAGCAATTTCTTTACTCTTTTCCCCTGCCTGAGGCTGTACTGTTGCACTTTACATCAGTTTGTCTTCCCTGTGTGTATAATTCAGCTGTTCAGACACATAACTCAGGTAACCAGGTAGAATGAGTCACTATTCACCACTGGCCATGTGCAAGTGGCTGATTCCATCCGTTATTAAACAACAGCTGTGAACAGGAGAGCTGCATGAACATTACTATAAGGCCTAAAAGGAATTTCTTTCTCTTGGCAACACAAAAAAAGAACTTCATACTGCATTGTAGAAGTTTCTACTTTTGGAAGCTCACAAAGTCAAAGGTACATGCAGATTGCAGAAACAATGAGACAAATTCACAGAAGAATACTCCCATCAGGCTTCCACCATTCCTTCTCCCTGCTCTCTACCTTGGCAGGAACATTGGGCTTCACTCTGAGAAGTCAAAAGACTTCCTTTCAGAGAACAACAGAAAAAGAGCAAGCAATTCTTGTCCTGAATGGCTCCCTACACTCAGCTGTCTGGGAAAGGATGTGCAACCCTTCACAAGATTACAATTACATTACCTTTAGAATTCCTGCTTTTAAAAAGACGCAGCATATTTAAAGCTAAAGCCAAACTTTGGAGCAGTATCTTTGAAAGTAAATCGGTAAATTAACAGTGTAACACTGAGTTTCCCATACTGAAGTTTTTTAATTCTTCAGGTTAATTTTTCCCAAATGACTTCTTTATCTGCTTTGAGCTGAGAATGCGTACAAGACGTAGCAGGGTGGTGGCCTGATGGGAATGCTGATCTCTCTGAGAGCTAACAAGAGTATTTGTATCTGCCTGTCTCCATGACTCATGCACTGATTTTAAGTCATTCTCCTCTGAGGGCCAGAGGCTGCCAGCTCCTGTGTTTTACTGCACCTGGAATCTCACTTGCACCCTCTGGAAAGCTTTCTTACCTAGACAGCTCTGCTGCCAAAGGTTTCAAGGAGTTATTTCATATTTAAGTTCAGTGTTTGCTAAAGCAGGTAGTAAAATGAGGTTTAAAGTGAGAAAGCTTATCTACTCCATCCCAATTTTTTTGTTGATTCCACTCCTCATGCCCCTAGAGATGCTATCTCAGCACTGACACCATATAATTCCCTGCTTTCTTTGGCAGGTCACACAGTCTCTCCAAAGTGTGCAGTTACCAGCATTGCAAAGTGAAAGGGAAGCAGAGCAGAGAGAGACTTCAAACATCAACCATTTCCTCGTTTCTCTAGTCTGGAAACGTCTGGTTTCAGAGACTGCATCTGTAAGGCAGAAAAAGAAGCCGGCACAGAAGGTTGTGGTTGTGGTTGGTTCACCCACAGCAGCAGGAAATACACATCAGCTAACATACCTTAATATCCTTTCTCTGACAGTCTGATAGCATTCTTTTACAGTAAACCCAAAACCAATGCTGAGGAATGTTTTGTCTCTGAAGTCTTCCTGTTCTTGAAAATAGGCCCACTGGGACTGGAAACCTGTGGTTTTCATAACCCTTAGGTGATCACTCCTAGACAAGCTTTAAGACAAGTTTTATTTACCTGGGAGCCGGTCAGGACAGAGGTCATTTTTAGTAACTTTCAGCTCTCCAAAACCTACTTTGTCTGGTCTCAGTTAGTCCTAAGGAAACATTTCCATTGATAAATCCATGTTTCTATGACTTTTTTCCTAGCAGTTCTTTGCTTTTCTAATCCTTTTCTGCAGTGGTAAGAAGCACTTGGTCTGCTACTTATTTTAGGAATTTGGTACATATGCAAAGAGAATAAGATGTAAATCAGTACAGGATGCTGTTTTTCCAGATGAATAGCCCTATGTAAATGCAAATGTAAATGTAAGGAATCAATACAATATTTGCTAATCTAGTTTGTGTGGTAAATCATCCTGTACCTTACAATTTTATTTTAAAGACTAAAGAAAGTCACTACTTTTAAGATGAATTTTCATTTGATTCCACTTATTTCACAAATAAGTTCAATTTAAAAGAATCTCATGAAAAAGTTTCTAGTTTGAGTCTATCCAGCTGTAGACTCTTTGTCATGCAAAGTTTTAGGTAACAGTAAAACATTATTTTACATTACTGCTACACTTATACCTAGTTTGACTTCCAGTACAAGCTTTAAAGCACATGCCAAGCAACTTATTGGGATAACACAAACAATATAAATTAACCTTAAGTGAGATGTTCTTTATCAGCAGCTAATGACATCTACCCATTTTCATGTCAGAAATTATGTAGGTAAAACATTTCATGTACTTAAGAAGCTCTTGGTAGGCCTATCCAGCATGTATAAGGAATAAAAAAACAAGTAAATTTAAAATAGAAGAAAAAATAACATCCTATGAAAACGTAACTTGCTTAAAAGATTTTTTTTTTTTTTCCTTTCCAGTGGTTTTACAGTCCACAGACTGTGGAGTTTTTTAAACAGTAAAGGAACAGATTTTCTTGGGCTTTTTGTCAACTCCCTGAAAATGAATTTAAAACATAACTTGAATCTCTGAACACTTCAGTGTTGCCAGCCAGATAAATAAGCATTGCAGCAGGATGCAACACCTGCAGGTGTATTCTCCCAAGTTTGTGGCTGTCTTGCACAGAACAAATGTGAAATTGCTTCTACAGGTGTCCCACAGAATTCCTGCCATCCCAGCTCCCTCCACACCACAGCCCAGGCTCACAGCACTGCTGTGGGCAGGACTGGGGAGGTTTTGTCAGGGTAAAACTGTCAGCCACTACAACCAGCAAGGCAGAAGGAATATTCACCTGCCCACTGTCCCACTCGTTGTCGGGGCACATAACAAGGCTCCAGACATCCAGGACAGCACCAAGGACTTTGATCATTCATGGGCTGGGTGACAAGAGCAGAAACCTCTTCTTTGGGATGGTGAGCAATCACAGAAAAATTAGGGCTGTGAGGGACCTCAGTCTAATAACCAGTTTATTCATCTGCCATAAAGCAGGATCTACTGCCCCAAAAATGACAGATGTTTATCTAGCTCTAATGTATTATTAAAAGCCATCAGTAACAGGCAGACCACAACAACCAGACAATTTATTCCTATGTTTTGCTGTGCTTTTAGATGCAATTATTACCAATGCATTTTGCTGGAAGCTTTATCATCATCTTTCTCAGTGCAAAGTTAAATTTAAACAGTCTTGTTAAGAAACCCCACTCATTGTCAGGAAATGTAATTTCATTTCCCTTTTATCACTTCTGGAACATTTTAACTCTGTTTCAGCAGGGCATGGAGATACTAGAAGGTTCTGATGGGTTCCTCAATGGTCCTTTTTTTCTTGTTTGAAAAGATATTTTCCTTAAAAAGTACCAGAAAAATTAGGCTGCCACTCTATGTTAATAGTCTCAGTTATTTATTGATAAATGTAGGGGATTCATAGGAACAATATTGGAGAATTAAGTCCTTGTTGTTTTCTGTTTTCTGTATATCTTCCACCTGGAGTCCAAAGGGTAGCCACCCTTACTGGGAAGGATGTATTTGTTCAATAATACAAGATTTTTTACCTAAATACTAGAACTGGGGAGAAAATTAAAGTGGTGTTTGGCTTAACCATGAAATGAAGGTGTTTTTAGTGCAATCTCTGACATTTCTGTACTTTATGAGAACCATTCAAATGAATGAATGCCTTAGAGTAATAATCTTAGTTTATACCTGCTTTTATATCATATATATCTTCTATAATTCATTAATTTCTCCCTATAACAAACCTATAATATTTGATTTTATAACTGTAAAATCCTATAAAATGTGGCTTTATAAAAGGGGACAGAAGAAAATAATCAACACAAACCAGACAATTCCAAGGGGGAGAGTGATCCCACCCTGTGACTGTGGTGCTTTGCAGAGGCAACAGATGAAGCAATGCCCTCCTGCAGGCTGTAATTCAAAAAGAAGTACCAAAACATGTCTGAGAACAGTGCACTTTGTTTCCCTTCAAATATTTCTTTGCAATGACATCCATTATTATTTTAAGCATCCACCTCTTGCATTGGGAAAGTTGTTGATTCCCCCTGCAGAGGTAAGGAGGAACATGAGGAGATGGGAAATCAAGCAAAAAACGTTACCTGTTGGGATCTTTTATGGCCAATAAAGTAACTAACAGCACAGCTGTTTGCAACTTGTTGGAACTAGTTTGCAGTGACCCCTGCAATCAGAAGTAGAGACAAAGAAGTCAGGAAAGGGAGAGAAACTGGAGGTTTTCAGCTGTCAGAGGAAAATAAATTGGCTGGCTCTACCTCTTCCCACTAAGCTGTCGAGTAGGCATATCTTATGGTTCCTGGCCAGCCATGCAGGCTGCAGGAAAATAATGGTTTGGGGACTTTCCATTTTCCCTCATCAAAATCTTAATCTTCCGAATAACATGTTTGCTGCAGAAGCCTCAAGAAGGGAACAGAGAAAACAGCTGGTTAGAGACCGAGGCTGCTGGAAACCACCTGCTTGAAAACGTGCATGAACACACACACTTCCTCATTTTTTATTCATGTGAAAAAAACATTCCTTGCCACTGGAACTTTCAGCTGACTCATCCTGTGATTAGTCTCCTGGCCTAAAAGGGTAAGGAAGTCAACACATTCTTTAGTGCTGAACATGGTGATTATATCTTGATTTCTGAGCAGGAAAACTTGGTTGAAACAGTAAAGTTTTAGGGCTATAATCTCAATTAGAGCAATCAAGTTATGGTAACCAGTGAAAACCGCAATTCTTTATGGAAGCCTGGTAAGAACTTTGCTTGAGCTACAATCAAGCCAATTCACCAAGGTGGTGTTTGCCATGCTGTGTGCTGCCTTCCAGGAACTGCCTTGTTCTGGAAGGCAAAGAGCTGATCTCTGGAATCATAGAATTAACAGAAAAGGACTTATTTATAACAGTATAAACACAGAACAACTACAACAGCAGCATCTTGTTCAAGTAAACACTTACACAGATCACTTTTCAGTATGAAAGCAAAGCTTTCCACAGAACAGCAAGAGTTGAGTGGGTTGGGAGAGATCAAAGGTAAGGGTGACAACCAATTGTGACGGCAGGCAATATGAGGCAGTGTGTACATTTTCCTAGGAACTGAACTGGAACTAGCATTTCCTTCAGTGCATCACAGAATGAGCCATAGATTCATTTGTAAAATTGTCTGAGCATTTGGATTTGAGCATCTTTGGCTTCAACAGAAACAGGCCTGAAGAGGAAGAAAACTCCAACAGCAAAGATGTTCGGTCTGCTGGATGAGTTATTTCCACCTTGAGGTTCATACTAATCTTGTTTGTTTTGCTACCCTTTCTACCAATCCTGCTAGATATTAAAAATACCCAACACACTAAAAATCCAGTCCTTTCCACTGCAGACTTTGGAATATGACATTTCCCTCTGGAGACAGCTATGAGCTGTGGAATTTCTAAGCTCAGCACGTGCCTAGGGAGAGGCAGAGGTATATGTCTGTCTTCTGTTGTGACCAAAAGGAGATGAAAAAAGAAGGGATGCTGACCGTGACTTGAAGTGTGGATTTTTTCTGCCCTCCAGAAACAAAAGCCCAAAACTTTTCTTTATTTGTTCTATTATTATTATTATAGTGAAGAAGTAAAAAAAGATGATACAAATGTAAACTGGTAAATAATTCAGAAAAATACTTCTTGTCTAAGAGGTAGAATTTATATAGTTTTAAGAAAAACTAACTAACTAACTAACTAAATAAATTATAATCTGATTCCTACCATCTCTCTCCTCTGTAACAGTTTTTGTTGAAGCTGAAACAAGCTTCAAAAATCCTTACAAAAATCTCCGTGCCTTTGATTTAAATATTTCTGGTTTACAGGGTATCCACTCCAGTCAACAGATAAATCATTCCAATGACCAGCCATTCCCACAGTTAGAGTGCTATTCTCATCAAATTCTGGTTTCTGACATGAAATCCTAATCTATGGCAGTTTGGCAATCTTTGGAGATATTTGCAATACTGTCACAATGGCGCTGGCTGATATTCATTATGCTCCTGACTGGAAGAAATCTAAGAGACAAATGAGTGAGCAAGCAGTTTCTACAAGTTAGTATGAGCCAAAGCTCAAAGAAGTTCCAAAAAAAAAAAGAGAAAAATGCTGATGATTAACTAACAAATCAAAGTAACATTCCAGTTTAGCTTTATCAGAACAAAATAACTGATGCTGAGAGGCTGCCTGTGACTCTGGGTACCCAGCATCAATCTAAGAAGGAAGGTGCCTACCAGCCTCAGGAACAGCAGCTCAAAGCCAAAGGGTACAAGTCTCCTTGCCCTGAAGTTGGCTGTCCAAGGAATAAGCCCTACTTTCCTTGGCATGCTGAATATCTGGATAGCTGACCACTCACAGCACCTGACCTAGGCTACAGGGAGTAATGAAATAGTTCCTGTTCTGCTTTCAGAAATGGGTAAAACAAAAGAGCATCTGTCTGTTAGAGTACAAGAAAAGGGCTTTGAGTTACAGTAGAAAGGCTGAAAGGCAATAGAAGTTGGTATATGTTCATCACTTTTCAAGTCATGTAGCCTTGTTGTAAATCTACATAAGCATTTGGGGTCCAAATTTCAGAAGAACTTAAAAAAATCAATATATTGCTAAGTAGGTAATCTAATGGTCATATCGTGAACTGTCTCATAACCATTCCATAAAGGGAACTCTTAATCTTTTTTTTTTTAAAAAAAGGCCATTATATGAAACTTCTGTCTATATTGTGTTAGATTTTGCAGTTCAGGGGAAAAAAAAAGAACAAAAAAACATGGTGAGAGGTTGGAACTAGATGATCTTTAAGATGCCTTCCAGCCTATACCATTCTGTGATTCTGTGATGATTCTATGAAAAACAACAGTTGAAAACACAGTCAAAGTGTATATCAAGCCTCAGAACATTAGAGGACAAAATAAAGCTTCAATTTATTTTTATAGAATATGTGAAAAAAAAAAACCAAAAAAAACCACAGGGCCCTGACTTGTGCCTGTCAGGGGTGGACACAGCAAACAACACCCCAGAGTGACTGTGTATTTAATGTTCGTGACAGGACATATTGCTAAGCTACAAAAGAACCTCAGAGATTTTCAGAAGCATCTAATGGCCCTAAAAGTATCCATGAATTTCCTACAATGGAGACATCCTTCACCAGGAAGAACTGCCTCAGCTTAATAAATCAATACTGGATGACTTGGAACAAATTGAGAAACTGAACCAGTGAAAAACTACCCAGATGAGATGATTTTTATTCAGGAGATTAAAGCACTTCAGCTATGGAGCTGCCATGATATGTGATCTGTAGCTTAGCACAGACAAAGTGCTAGCAGAATGAAAGGTGGCACTAGGGCACCAATCTTAAACAAGAGCTCCCTTCCACTGGTGGAAATCACAGGAGAAAGTTCCCCACCAGAGAAGAGAACAAATAATAAATATTATCTATATGATCTATGCATCCCCATTAATTTTGTCCAGCGAAGACAGCCATGTCATCCATCACAAGGACACAGTCAATGCTCAAGAGATGAGTTTGCCATCTTCCAAAAAAGTTGGCAACAGTGCTCCTTGTTGAAAGCTCTTCAGCCCTGTCAGTTTGGAAGGAAGGATTTCCTCAAGGACTGATAATGGCTTAAGAAGTAGGAAAGAGATCTAATTAAACACATTGGAAAGGCAGTTATGATGCCCCAGGTTCAGTTCAGCTGGGATCTTTATTCTTTAACATATCAATAACTTACATGAAACAGGCTAAAAAGTCACATAGTGGAGTTTCCAGATGAAACAACAATTTCTGGATACTGAGATCATGTGTGGCCTTCAGCTCTGGCTACCGTGAACTGCTGCAGAACTGACCAAGCAATAAAATGGTAAATAAAACTCAAGAACAATGACTGTAAAGTAACGCACACGTGGAAAAACTAAAGCAACCCCCCACAACCCCCAAACAGACTTTTTCATAAATTGTAAATGAGATCTTTTCATTCAGGACAGAGCTCTTCCACCCACTGTACGTGCTGCTCTGGGAAGACCAACTAGACTTTCCAGTAGGTGTCAAACAGGCAAAAATAAATTTAGCCAAATAAATGTCTCACTGCTGACACAACTTGGAAGCCTTACTCCCCTTGAGTTCCTCCTTGTTAGTTCTTTCCTTCATTCCTACCCAGCCTTCCCTGCTCTTTCCTCCCACATCCACTGATCCCAAGTGCGTGACCCCTCCGTCTGGCGCTGCGACCTGACGGATCAGGAGGCAAGCCAGCACAACTCGCCACAGACAAAAGCACTTCTTTTTGTTATTATTTAAGTGACCTTTCTGCCACTGCAGTGAATTGGCTTACTGTGTGTCTGGAGGAGCACCAGCAATGCACAGGCAAGCTGGGCTTGATGGAGCCAGGAGCTGGGGGTGTAGAAGCTGAAAAGAAGGGCAGGACCTTTCCCTCTTGGCAGCAGCGAGCTTTTATCTTGGCTTAAGCTGTATTATGAAATCATAAGCTGGTGCTCATTTCTAAGCATCTGCTCCTGGCCCTGGACAGCAAATTACCTAAATTAATCTTTATTCTAATCCTGCACTGAAATAATTACACTCAATGAATCAGTCTTGGAAAGCAATATGGATAGTTACCTTCAAACAGTGTAGATAATTCTGTGAACAATGACCCAGAAATTCGATAGCCTTCTCCCATTAAGTCGTCATTAAGTTCTCCCAGCATTTCTCCCTGTTTAACAAATTATGAGGAAATTTAACTACAGAAGGCTATTATAAACTTTATATATATGCACAGGTATTTTTGACTCTCACAATTTTTCCTTGGTTTTAGGTGGAATACATCCGTCCTTATTGGATTTTTCTTTTTCTGAGCACAGAAATAAACATGTTGCTATATTCCCAGCAGAAATGATAGCTGAACTCATACAGGCATTTTGGAAGTGATTTCATCATTATTGTGAAGTCCCATGTGTTGCAAAACTTGTCAAAGAATGAAATGCTTTAGGGATTAATTACAGGCTCTGAGTCACACTTTAATAAAGCTACCGCAAAATGGAATCCAAGGAGTACTCAGAGATGAAACCATTTTAGGTTTTGAAATCTTACAGCCTGAGAAGACTCTACCTGGAGACAGCCTTTATGTCTCTGCCTTGATGTACCAAATCCAAATTTGGAAAGATGGGAGCCAATCACTCAAAAAGATCCTCAGCTTGGGATGAAGACCAGGTCAGCGTATGTCATTCACAAATGTTACCTGCTCTTCCTTCAAGACATACATATGCAGCAAAAAAAACTGCATAAACTGGAATGTTTAAATTGAAGAAAGCCCAAGAAATAAAGAGTCTCTGTTCATTTTTCTAAGAATAAGGCACCCTGCACTGCTGTGATAGACAGTGAAGCTCAGGGGGGGTCTATGTGCATGGCTAAAGAAGCACAAGAAATGTGAACATATCCAACACCAAGACTTTTGTGTGCCTGTTCTCCAAATAAAAATGGAACATTTAGCTGGTGTGCTAGTCCATCTGCTGCTAATCAACATTTGAAAGACAATCCAGTTTGGCCCACAATACAAATATGGCTTTTCTTACAGTTGTTCTTGTAGGGGATTTTTCTTTTGTATCCTTTTTTTTCCTCTGGAATTGCTAAAACCGTACTGATCAAAACACCTAGAAGCTTTATGCGTATTCTTGCTGGTATAGCCTGGCACAGAACTGGTCCAAACCATTTTAAGTTGTGCCACACCTCTCTTCCAGCAGCAGGTCTGTTCCCAGGTTAAGTGCAAATATAGCCAGGCCTATATGCACTCCTTGATTTTTTGTGAGAACAGGAGGCCACTGAAGCCAGGACACCAGCCTGTCCTAGATGGGAAGATGCTGGAATTTAAATGAGAATTACAATCCCCTGTGGTAACCCTTAGGAAAATAGCCATAGGCAGCTAACAGATTGGTTAAACATGCTTCACCTTCCTGGCCTAAGAGAACTATGGGAGTGCATTAATATAAACATTTGCATTTATAATATTATCTCATCCTGGAAGAATGGTCATGAATAAATACAAACCCAAGCACAAATTTTATTCATCTAGTCTACAGTGAGAAAAACACATGATCCTGTATTCTGCTTTTCAAATAGCCTGCGGGAGCCCAGGCAGGCAGCTTGTGAAGCCATGACAAATTGCTGCCACAAAACATGAGGGAGGCAGGGAGGGAGGGAGGGAGGCAGGGAGGGAGCTCAGGAACAGCACCTGGTGCACATCCTAGAGCTGAGATGGTGCAGCTCTGCTCTGGCTCCCACCTTCCCTTTGACCCTGGACAAACTGCTGCCTCTCTCCAGCTTCTGTTTCCTCTCCTCATTTCTGTTTCCCTTCAGTATGTCAGGAGGCATATGATCCAAGGTGCAGAAGTTTGGCTGAAAGATTCCCCTGAAAGTCCATTTGGGAATTGAACTAAATGTAACTAAAAAGTAAATTTTAGGTCTGAGATTCACAACCAGACACTAGCTAGGGGAAAATCCATCTTTAAAAAGTCTTGCCAAAGAAAACAGGTTTCCTAGTCATGTAGCACTGCTTAAGAGAGGCAGCTGTTTGAAATCTCACTTTGTAGTTAATTCTCAATTTAATGAGACTTCACAAATTTGAACTTTAAAAAAGGGCATCTTTGTAATCTGGTAGTTCAGCATATGGGTGCTGGGGGAAGGAAAGCTATTTTGCATGTCTATAAAAGCTGATACCAGAAGCTGACAGCTATGAAATGTGTTTCTAAACAGAGTAGAAGCTGTTGGTCTGATGGTAAGTTGTGTGGGGAGCAGGGGGAATATCCAGAAGTGAGTAGGAGGATTCAGCCTGGCTTCAGCACTGAGATAATCACAGCTGATGTGAAGCAGCAGTGATCAAAGGCCAACACCAGATAAGAGCTGCAGAGAAAGTGTTGCCCATTGATATAAAACCCATTTCTTCTTCACTCCCAGCATCTTAAGGGACATACAATAATAACTTTTTTTAATGGCCTGTGGAAGGCTGGGTTGAAAGAATGATCTTCTGCGTGGTTTTTGACAGTAGCATTGTAGCTTTGGTGGCCAGAGAAAGTGAAGCATGGAGCAGAGACAACATCATTTATCAGAGCAGATATAAAATATTTTCAAAGCACTGAGTCACCTGCAGAGTCTCAGGACCTGACAGCATATCTGATTTTTCCAAATAAAGCAGCAAGGCTAGTAAAAAATGTTTGTTGTCTCTCCCTAGAGATCTTGCTTTTCTGAAAATATTGTTCTATACTTTTCTGCTATAACAAGTTACAACACAGTTAAATTGCACAAAAAATGAGGTCTGGGAAAGTTCTTGTACCAAGACTGAATAGAACAAGGGAAAGAGAATAACCACTGATGGACACATCAAATTTTCACTTTGCAATGAAAATGTTTAAGGGACACAATTTTAGAGTTTTGGTCCCTCATCTATTACTGGATTCAGTAACTCAAGTTAGACAGAAAGAATAGTTACACTTAGTATAAAGCAGACATGAATTTCAGAGGGAAATGCATTCTTAAATGAAATGAGAGGCCCCAGTCATCGCTAAGCAAAGTAACTTTTTGGGTGTCAGTAGAGTAATGGCAGTTTGTCATACAAATATGATTCTTCTCATTTCTCCAGACACTACAGAACTGATTCAGGAATACAGTGATTAATACTAGCAGCAGTCATTTAAATTCTTCTATGACAGCAGCCAGACAACATTTACCATGCTGGCTGAATGATTTCCCACTGGGGCAGGGAGCCTGACAACTGAGATCAGAAAGTAAACCCAGGACACTAGAAAGCCAGCAAGGGGAACAAAAAAATCTGAAGGAAAATAAAAAGTAAAAAAGTAAATAATTAGTAAAAACACAATCAAAATTAATTTGTCTGTTTGCCCTTTCTCACTGTTGGAATGCATGCTATGGAGCTGGGTCTGACAAACCACTGAAAAACACTTCCCTAGACAAGGACAATGCGACAAGAAACCAAACTCAGTTCTCCTTTATGACTCATTTTCCCTTAACCTCTGTCATCTTTGAAGGAAACATCAGAGTAGCAAAAGCCACTTGCTAATGTCAAGCACCTTCTGAAGGCAGACTCTAAAACCTGGATTTCCAACATAGTCCTAATCTCTGACAACTGCTTTCAAAAGCTGCAGTAAAACAGCCAGCCATCCATTCTCAGCTCTTGTCACAGTGACTCAGAGAAATGCACAACCATGCTGATGTGTTGAAAGCCAGTCAGATTCCAGACAAGGCCATCTGCATGCAAAACTTGCTCTGTTTTTGCTGTCTCAAGTAAAGTCTACTTCTATTTTCCTAAGTGATTTCTGTGCCCAAGAGTGGCTTGCAATAGGACTTGCTTGAAACAGACACAGAAGAAAAGAGGTCTCAAGCACAAGGCTGGAAAAATATCCCTGAGCACACCCACCCTTTTTGCTCCAAAAGAGAAACTTCTTAACAGCGTGGCCATTGCCAGGAAAAGATCATATTTTAGGACTTGGTATTTTTTGTACCTTAAAATAAAGAGATTTATAAGCTTTTATATCCTGATTTAATCCAGTTTCTGTTCCCTCTCTCCTGGTTGTGCCTTTTCTGCTGCTCTTATGCCTACACCTCCTCCTCCTTTTCATTCCATTTCGTGACTATTTTCCCTGGATCTCTTGAACTATGTCTTCTTCTAAAAGATTCTGAAAATAATTTATTCTGAGAATAATTTATCTAAAATGTTGTGTTCTATGCTTTAAATTAGTTCTTCATGGTGTCACAGAAGATCTCCAAATCCCTGCTTTAAAGACATGGGGTTAAGTGGAAGAGTTGTCCAAAATAATGGCAAAACAATTTTAGTGCTCTGTGTCAGGAAGGAGGCTGCTCCAGAGAAGCAGGAATTGCCATCATTTTAAGGGACAACTCACATTGTATTTTTGGTAAGAAAAGGATCCACAACTGTCATAGCATGACTGCACTAATTTCAAAGCAAGCCAAAAGTTGAATCATTTTAATTTAGTCCCACAAAAAATGCATTTCAGAATCACCCTCACTGTGCACAACCCACATCTACTATGTTCCTTCCCTGAAAAAAAATACAAGTGGTCTATTATTAGTAAAGGGCAGCAGCAGGGCTGGGAGAGGAGCCCTGGCAGGACTGGAGAAGGCAGTGCCTGTAGCTGAACACATCTGCTTGCTCTTCAGTGAGCCTGGCCAGGACTTGCACAGCTTTTGGGACTAGCAGCCCAAAGGGATAGGCTCCACAAAGTTGCAACAACAAAGCTGTTCTGTGCTTATTTAAGCAAAACTCTTCCTCTGAGGCAGAGTCTGAGCGCTCCCCATGGGAAAGTTATTTACATATTTGAGTGATACGTCACTCAGTCATGCCAGCACTTCTCAGGACTGCGAATCCTGTAGATAGTCTAAATCTGTGATCTTGCCATGGTTTCTTAGCTTCTTCCCAGTTACAGGCAGAGAAAAATTCCAACTGATAAACCCTTTTAAAAGTGACTCTTTTTTTGGACTGCTGAAGGAAAAAGAGGAGCAAGATGAGCCTTAAGTTTTCATCCATCTGGTGGTGAAATGTGTGTCTGTTTTTAGTTCTTGGACCACAGACCATAGGCTTTGAAGACTTGCAGGCCCACATAACTCTTTGAAAGTTGAAGGAAAAAAAGAAGTTCTTTCTTCTGGCTAACAAGGCTGTTTTGGGTCATTGAAGCAGAGCAAATCTATTAAGAGAAAAAACCTAGTTGAGTTAAGGTTTGGGGAATCTACTGGGATACTTTTGAGTGGTATGGAATGGAAAGCCAATGCATCCTTTAAAGCCCAGGACTCAGATGCTACAGGAAGGGTCACTGGACATCTGTGCAACACACACTTTATGTTGCACTGGACTAGGGGACTGCAACAAAAGTATGGGATTTGTGGGAGAGGAGATGCATGGGGTAAGAGAACAGTCATGGGAGTTTAGCAGCAGCGGTATCCTGCAGAAATGCACTTCTTGAAAAAGCACTGGAGACCAAGTTCTTCCCCCCACAGCCTTTGCAGGAGCAGAGTTTTAACAAAATTCTCTCTTTCTTTTGTGACTAAAACAGAAACCTGGGCAGCTGTGGTTCACAAGCTGCCTCGGAGACGTGGCTCACAACCACGAGTGCTGTGGTGCCCAAGAGTGTCTGGCCACAGCAGGAGCAGGCAGTGACACTGCACAGCACCATGAGACCACAGCAGCTGCTGCTCTGTGCACACGAGAGGTTTCCAGGGTACAGCGCTTCTGGTGGAAACCTTCAGTAGCTCTAAACTGCACAAGGAGTTACACAGACACTGCTATGAACCTTGCTGGAAGTGTTTTCCCATGGAAGCAGATTTCTTCTTGCACTGCAGAGCACAGATGGAGGACAAGGAGCCCTACACAAAGCCATTAGCATTCAGAGCTGGGCCCTAGGCTGCTCTGGAGCTCAGAGGGGAAGGTCACACCTCTCATATTGCTGATGCCTTGTTTTCCACAGGGATGCTGCTCTTGATGGATTACTCAATAGCACTGTCCAAACCCCTAGGCTGTATCTCCCTAGTCTAGGGCTGTTTCTCTCTCCATAATTGTGCAGCCCCTGGGACCCAGGGCTGGGAAGCTGCAGGAACGATCAGATTACTGCAGGCAAGGCTGGGAGAGCAGGTGGAATTGTAAACAGGGAGGAGGCAGAAAGACCTGAGCAAGTAGCTGTTGTGTCCAGCAACTAGCACAGTCAAGTTATTCTGTTCAAGGCCAAAATTACAGCTAAGGCAGAGAGTGTTCCAGGGCATCCATTATTACTGGAGAAAAGAGGAATTGGCACCAGCTACCTGCAAGCACTTCTGTGAGGGAAGTGAGGGCTGGCTGATGGCAGACTTCACCTGGGGGCCAGGATGGAGAGAGGGACAGAGAATGCCAGGGACAGTGTGGAGCAGGCCTGAAAAAAAAAAAAAAAAAAAGAAAAAAAGAAAAAGGAAAGAATGAAGGAGGCAAATAGACCAAAAGAAAGGGGTGGGAGAATGAGTAAAACCACTTTAAAATCCAAAGTGTCTGTTCATCCAGAACAAGGGTACATTCCCTTCTGTCTGTACATACCCAGCTCTCACCTGAGAGGTGCAGCAAGATAAGGCCCAGCCCTGTCCTTGACAAATCACTTTATTTTGCTGTGTGTCATCTGCTAGCTGGGGATGTCTGCTGGCTGTTCTTTTATCATGGGTCTTGTTTGCCTGATTAGGCTGTAAACTTGGAGGTGCTGATGCACCATGTCTGGCAACAGCCACAGTCCCTGTGCCTCCAGATGAGCCCCCAGGAGCTGCTGTAACACATCAGTGCATGTGTTGAACTGAATGTTCTGGTGCCCTTTAGCTGCAGCAGGTCCAGCAGCATTCAGTGGGATGTTGCTGAGGATGAGGATCCTCTGAAGCTGTTAATACCAAAGCAGGGGAGAAATCATGTTTAGGAACAAGCGAACTTTCATCTTCATGAGCTCTTAGCAGGGAAGGGAGGAATAAGAATGGACAAGTAGATAAACAGCAACTGAGATCTACTGAGGACATGCAGATCTAGGCCCAGAAAACTGGAGTACAAAAGAAATCAGCTTTTTGATGCTCCCAGAGCAGACCTCTGAGGCAGGTGCCCACACTTCTTGCACAGGCCTTGGTGAGCTCAGTAGCTCTCTGTAATTCTTTTCTTTAAGGCACTGTAATGAGGTCAGCATCCTTACTCCCAATTCACAGATGAGCAAGCTGAGGCAGAAGGAGGAGAGGTGGGTGAGCCAAATAGGCAGCCTGATCCAGCTACAAGCTTGCTCAAGCTCCTTTTATTATCTATTGCAAAGACAAGAGAGCATCATGCCATCCAGGAGTACACACAACCCAAAGCTATGTACTTGGCTCATCAGCAGCAAACCCTGCAATGTCATCAGTTACTGCCAAGCTTTTCTGAAAGTTATGGTTTGAAGGGATGGGTAAAATGTTCTCCAAAATCAACAGAGTGCACCAAGGAAGGAAAAAAGAAAATAAGATCTGCCACATACAAATTTCACATCAGAGACAGAACTAATATTTCCATATGAGCTGAGAAGGGGTGGAGCACAATCCTCCTAAGAAGAGGGTGGAGTACAACCCTGCTGAGAGAAAGTCTTGTTATGATATTTAGTGTAACAATTTCAAAGAGAAATGGGAGGTGAGGTTTTTCACTTAATCTGTGGTTTTATTCTGAAGCAATGCTATGGATGTGGCAATTCCCAAGCTTGTTCTGATCTCCCTGCAGAGTTGTGGCTTAGTGATGGAGATCTGAATGATGAAGCACTGCTTTGTGCAAACTGTTTTCTCACCAGATTCTGGGTATTGCTGTTCTCTGGTCCTGGTTGTTTGGTTTCACCAGCCTTTTATCAGAAGAGCACAATTTACTCTGGCAGATTGCATAAACAGGATCAGAGCCTTCAAATACAGCATTTTTTTCCTGGTAGGCAAGCTGAACCATACAGACATGTTTCTGACTTCTAGCACAAGTCAGATGATTCAGAACTGGAGACAGACTTTAACTGGAACATTTAACCTTCAAAACACCATTATATCAATGTCATATTGTTGACCTAGGAAATTTTTCAGAATGCCCTGTGTTTTTGAATATATGTATATATATATATATATATATATGCATGTCTATATGTACTTTCTTTTTTCTTAGAAAAGGTTCACTGTCTATACACTGTATGTATGTCAAGAAAAGCATAGTGAAGATGCATATGCTGAAATGTGTTGAAAATCAGGATGTCACTGCTAAGGCTCCAATGCTTAAAGCCGAGCGGCAAGAGAAATAAAATTTGTTTCCATGTGAAGCTACTGGAGCAGTAGAGGGAGTCTTATGTGACAGGACTGTGGGAAGCAGCAGTAGTGGGCAGGGATTTGGAAGGGCAAGCTCCTCTAAAACCTCTCACCCTAAACCCAAATTGTTTTGAGGCCTGTGGCAGACCCTGCAGGCAGGACAGGAATGAACAACTTACTCAGTGTTCACATGCCCTGGGGGTGCAAACTGCTCATTTCGAAGTGGTTTGCACCTGAAAACACATAACCTTGAATCAGAATGCTGCAATCCCAACATGACTCTGCAGAGAGATGTCGTGATATTGACATGCTAATTCTGGTGTCCCACGGGGAGCTGCTGAATCCATTTCGTAGGAAAACAAAGGGAGAGGTAATTGCACGATATGCAAAGGCTTTTGTAATTTTCATTAAAGGCTGAAGAATCCCCAGGGTTTTATTTAAGCAGAGACGCAGTGGGAAAAGGCATTTCAAATGCACAGAGGTACCAGTGCAGAATGGGAAATGAACTAGCAGTAGCTATAGGTCAGTGAAGGTTGCAACATAAAAAATAAAAACATAAACAGCAACAACAACAAAAACCAGATAATTATCCTTTCTTTTCTAATTAACCCTTGTTTTCCCTTTCTGCTTAGCTTTCCAGCCCTGAGGGACAATGTGTTTGCAAGACAGATGTCAGGTGATCCAGTTCAAGGTGTCCCATCACTTGTGAAGCAGAAGCGAATTACCTGAACTTGAGAATAAGCTGGCAACTACAACAAAATCCGCTGTCGCTTGTTATTTTTAGATCAAGAAAACGAGATATGTGGCCACAAAGGAAACCCCACCTGCATGCTTCAATTCTAAGGCTGAGGACACGGGTTTTTTTCCTCTTAAAGGGCACCACTCCCCTATGTAAGGCAATTTTGACAGGCTTTCAGAAAGTTAGGCTGCCCTCTGCAAGCCTCTGCAAACTCTAGTGAGTAATAGTGAAGCAAGTTTAGAAGCATCTCTCCCTGGACTTTATAAAAGAACTTGCAGAACTGTGCTTTTCTATGCTTTTTAACTGATCTATATTTTCCTATGAATAGTCATATCTAGCAAGATCACGTTTGTTTGGGTTTTTTTTATTTATGTAAAAAAAAAAAATCTTGCTTGGCATTCTCTAAAAGAAGAATAAAAAACTTAAAATTTTCTGAAGACAAAGTAACAAGAGAATGTGACTCATAATCTTCCAAATCTATATCAGGGAGAAACCACCTGTCCTGCAGGAAAAGGGGTAGTCATAGGTTGATCCAATCCCCAGTAATTCCAGACAATGCATAAAATCTTCCAGCACCACCAGAGGCAGATTCTGAATCAGGAGAAAGAGGGGTTTGCCTGTTGCACGCAGCCCCTGACTTCATAACACGGAAATAATTCTTACATGTCACAGAAGACCATAAAGAATAGCTTGAACAGGACATGAAGCAATTACTGCTACAGAGAGCTCTTTACAGCTCTCTGCTTCTCAATCACTGCTCCCAGCCACAGCCTCCTGGAAAAATTTACATTTCTTTCCCATAGCTCAGACACATATTCTAGAGAGCAGGAAGAATGATGGGAAAATTAAACCCACACATTAAACTAAAGTGCTTCCCTGCTCGAGGGAGATGTGCTACATCCACAGGAGAAGAAGAACAAGCACTTGATCACTGTGTCACCGGAAAGGATGGAACTGCTGAATTAGTATTGAGCTGGAGTGTTCCTTCTCTTAGGAAGCCAAGCTGCATTTCACAGATGTCATTTATAATGGAAGATAAGCTTTGTATTCATCTGCAGGTTAGGTCTATAACGAGATCCACTTCCCTGGCCTCTGAGTCACAGTGAAGTGACTGGAGCTCTCCAGCAGGCAGTGTGTTAGCCCCAGACATCAAACACAGAATGCACAGCAGAGCACCCTCTGTCCCTTATCATCACATATTCACCTGGGGTTTCACACCTCCTGTCACCCACAGAGCCATGGAAAGTGTGACACTGGAGTGTGACCAAAAGGAGCTGCTGCCTGAGGCTCGGTGTCTTTGAAAAGTGCTCTGTTCACCTGAAACCTCCCCTAGAGAAATAAATGGTGCTGCTCAAAGGTACTGCCCAAGGGAAGGCCTTTCCTACCATGAGGCCTTTCTTGTTTGCAAATAAGTTTGTTGCAAAATAAAATGAGTTAAAAAACAAGGGTCAAAACCCTACAACCCTGAACTAGATCATGTGTCTGTGGTTGTAGGACCTAATGTAGGACTTTGTGTTAGAGAGATGTTAGCTCTTTTAATGCTCCAGATGCAGAATTTAGGAAACATTTCAAATTAATGCAATAGGAAGCTTAATCCAAGTTGCATTTTCTCTTTCCTAATTTTTGAACCAGTTGACAATGTTCCTTTAGGGTCTCTGATTGAATATCTAAATGTGATGCCTTTTTGATGAATCCAAGTGCTGTTTCTAACCCTTGCTTAGCTTGCCACCACTTCAGTAGCAGCAGTTGAATAATTCATCGTGCACCTGCACAGAGGCTTTACATGATCTGCTTTGGAGGTGTCACCCAGAGTCACATAGCACAACCCACTCCTTTGCAACAGCCCTGCTGCTGGCCATCAGGAGACAGCAGAGTTGTTTGGCATCGTCCTCTAAAATCAGAAGTTTTCACAGGCTCAGATTCTCAGCAGCTTTACAGGCTTCTCCTCAATCTGTCATACAATCACCAAAGAAGGGAGTAGGACCAGTCAGCCTGGGGCAGAAGAAGAAGCAGAATTATTTGGGTCCTAAAGAAGATTATTTTGAGGTTTCATCATCAAAATCTCTGTCTCTTTCCATTTCAGTCTTTCATGATGTATCCCAAAGCTCCTAGGTGTGACTCACAGATAAGGACAGTCAGGTTACCCAGAATGGTTTGAAACTGGCTTTTAAGTCATTCTCAAATATTTAATATTGCAGCTGATGACAATGACAAATGGCTGCCCTGCAAGGGAATTTGATCCACTAATCCGAGATGCAAAGCGAGGAGACAGCAAAATGAAACTGGTTACTTTTTAATTATTTTTTGTCATAAGTGTTTGTTCCATGGGTGCTTATTGATAGAATTGGCTGAAATAAGGAGTGCTGAAATATATACAAAATAAGCTACACTATTTCTAGCCACACCAAAAATACTTGGAAACCAAAGCTTAGCATGCAACACTCTTCTCACTAAGTTTAGTTGAAGATTGAAGTCAGATTCAGCTTTTGGGAACTCTTGGTGGTTCCCAAATGAAATTTCTAAACTTTATAAGGTTTGTTCACTGTCAGGTATGCTACTCCAGCCATGGCAGTGGTGAAACTTTTGGAAAAGATAACCCAGGATTCACCTTGCATGGAATAATGAATAATAAAGAAATGCATAAAGAGTAATAAAGAATACATGGCGCTGCAAAAATTACAAAATCCTCTGCAGATCAACACATATTTTAAATATGAAATCACATGGTGTGATTCTTGTGGCTGCCCCATGCAGGGCCAGAGTTGGACTTTGATGAGCCTTGTGTGTCCCTTCCAGCTCAGAGTATTCTGTGATTAATTCTGAAGGTAATTAACAGACCCCACAGGTTTTGTTCCACAAGTCTGTGATGTAACAGACTTGTAGAAAAAAAGTAAGATCTTGAAGCCAGCTTTTGTTTTCCTTATTTTGCTAATGTTGGGTATGAGAACACTCAGACATTTTGGGAAGTAGCCAAGAACCATTTCTTTAATCTACAGAAATTTTTTAAAAATAAATTAATTCCCTTATAGTTAGGGAAATAAATAACAAACCAACATCTTTTTCCAATATTGCATCTTTCTAAGGTGCAAGAAATCCTAAATCCGTGAGGTTTTCTAATGTTTCCTCAAGTCTTCTCCTCCTCCCCACTTATTTCTTTTTATCTTAGCTACATCAAAAATGGCCATTTTAGCAGGCAGGAAAGTTCACCTTTCCCTAAAGCCGATTAACCAAGTGAACTTTTTATCTTTGAGGTATAGGAGGTCCCTTCTTCAATTTCAGTGTATCTGATGTCTTCTAGTGCCCCCACAGAGGCCTTCTGCAAAGGCAAACTAAAAGTGTCCAAGTCAACAGGAAGCAAAAAACCTGGGATAAAAAAGGTGCCTGCAGTACCTTTGAACATTTCTCTGTGTATTTTTAAGAGAGCTCTCTAAAAATGAAAAGGGAAAATCTCATAATAGCTGAAACAGAGCTTCAGAGCCTGAAGACATTTAATATCTCAGCATTAACTATTCATTATGAGGCCATAATGGATAGGCTCAATAAATGATGAAATAAGTTATTGAGAAACCAAACCGAGAGTACTGGAAATAAACATTCTCTTACCCAGATCAACCACAGACTCACACATTTGCTGTTGAAGACCAAAGTGCTCTTAGCTCACTGAAGGCTCTATGTGTACATCTAGAGCCTCATAACCATTTTTCCCAGGTTGTGGGAAACGGCTTTCCCATTTTTCTCTTTTTCATTCCTTTTCCTTTCTCTGATGATCGATCTTCATCTCCTTTGTCAGCCTCAGAATGACAAAATCTGTACTAAAAATGACACTGAGAGCTGGATGATTGAGATTGTTCACTGATGATTCAGATCAAACCATATGTGGCATGGAACATGTACACGAAAATCCTGCATTTTATCACATCAAGAGATTGCAGTTGTCACAGGTGAGTAGAGTACAGCAGATCATTTTTCTAGGAAGGAATATGTTATAGCAGTGATGCTGTTAGGTGTTGAAACAAGTGTTCCATGTGTTATCAGCTGACAAGCAAGGTGAGAAGATCCTCAAATTTAGGTACAGTTAAAAGCCCAGCAGAGTCAAAGCTTTATATCCCACTTCCAGATATTCTTAGAGCCGTAATTATTTGTCTCATGTAACTTAATAAAAACCTAGTAAGTAGAGAAGAAAAAGCATGGAATGCTTTTAAAAATAGCATGGAAAATTTAGAATTAACTGATATTTCATTGCAAGTACAGTTGACATCACCTTTCTGATTACTTACAGCTCGTCATTTTCTCCCTAATAATGTAGGACTGGCCCAAGGAAGCCACTTTTATGGCTGACATGCTTTTGTGTCTTGAGGTCCTTTGAGGTTATGGTGTTTATTTGCAAGCAGGGCTGCTTTGCAGGTTTTTATATTGCCTCAGATGTGTTTCCTGTAGACCCTGGGGCTGTTGAAGTCTGCTGTGAGGACCAGGATTTCCATCATGAGGCTTCTCCCAGCTACCTGAAGAAGGCCTCACCCGCTTCTGCCTGGTCAGAGAGGCTGCACAGACCCCCAGCACAACACTGCCATGCCTGTCCCAGCTGCTGAGCTGCAACGAGACCTTTGGGGAGAAACTGTACAACCCCTGAGACAAACCTCTGCTCACTCTGCAGGAGCAGGCAGGGGGCTGCTGCCAGTCAGGCCCCTGTGGTTTGCCAAAGCCCCATTCAATGGCTGAGCTATAAAAACAGGCTACACCTGATAAAAACTGCCCATGGGCAGTTGCAAAGTGCTTTTTAAACTCTATGTTAGAGTTGTTTCACCTGTAAAATGGATGACCTGGATCAAACTTGGAAGTGTATGTCTGACTGACTCACTGAGACTTGAAACGTGCCAGCCCATTTGCAAAGGATTGCTTGTCAGCTCTAGCAAGGTTGTTCTTTAAATATCTGATTTTAGCCAGCACTTCACTTGAAAACCTGAAAGTATACCATCCTACAGTTTCAGAAGAAAGAGAAGGATACTAAGGAAAAATCTTAGGAAATACTTCTTTTCCGTGTGTACGAATTCAAACTATAACTGAATGAAACATTAACACTCATGCAAAATGCAACATATAATCTGAATTATGGCATGGTTCTACGGAGCATTGGGAGATCTAGTCCAACCTCCATGAGAAAGTTTAAACTACAACCCATGCAGATGGAGTTTTGTATCCAGGAGGGATGTGATATCTGTAGACATATTTGGCCACTGAAGCAGATGAAGCAGATCTTGCCATGCCAGACCTTTTGTTGGTTTTGTGTGTTTGTTGTTTTTATAGCTTAGGGTGATGTCTGGACTGATGAAAAGTATGGTTTTCCTACTGCTGCTGTGTTCACTCCACAAAAAAAGCATTTTTCTAGCATAGCACACTAGTGGTCCTGGTAATGTAGACATGGCCTGCAGCTAAAATGATCATCTGGTCACGCACTTGAAAAGCTCAGAGTTTGTGTGCAGACCACGGTGCTTTCCTTTCATTTGCATATCATTTGTTACTAATAAAAAGTCAATAATAATGTCAGATTTGTACCTTAAGCACAAATGAATAATAGAAGATAAATGATCCTGAAATATTTTTCAAAACTCAGAGGATAGTTGCCTCATAGCAGAAAAGAAAAAGGCTTTTATAACCCCAAATATGTTTATTAAGGGGCAAAACAATACTCCAGGCCATGTTATTTCAAATTAATGGGGCCTTTTAACATACACATTTCTTGATATATCTTATTTGCATCTGCTGAAGTTATATAGAGCTGTGAAGCATGGCCAGAAGTGGTACTCTGCAGAGAAATCTCTGCTGGAGAAGCAGCAGAATTTTTATAATTTCCATTAACTAAAATGAATGGGGGAATCTCCAAAGCAAGTTGGCAAATGGTTTGTTTTTCATAAATCCCATTTTCCTGTAAATAAAGATCCATTAATCAGCAAATGCTGCATCATGAAGGAAGCTAAAACCTAATAAAAAACAAACAAAAAATATCCTGTTTAGACATGTAGATCTGTACAACAAGGGAAGCATGACCTTAGCACTGGGGATCCAGCTAAATATGTCATGAATGAAGAGAGGCCAGTGATGGCAGACATCCTATCTGAGTGGGAATGGAAATAAACTTTACAGCTAGAAGCTGTTTTCACACTAGAGAACTAATACAGCCAGTGTGAACACACACACACACATATGAAGTATTTCATTATGAAATTAATTCATTACACCACATACAGCCTGTGCCTATGTAAGGCATCAGAACTGAACTTTGATCAGTTGAAGAGCTTTGTGTTTTTAACACTGTTCAACATCCAACATGGCTCTCAGGGCCATTTTGGAAATATTTTCAGGTGTTTTGCAATCTGTTTTTCATAGACTGAGCTGTCACAGTGACTCAGTAGGATTCTGCAGAGTAGTCAGTTTACAATCAATACAAACAGCTGTAGGGGATGTATCCTTGGAAGAAAGAAGAAGAAAAACCAACCCCATCTTCAAGATTTATAATTTTCTTTTTAGAATTCCATGCCTTTTTCACTTTTCTTTTTCCATAAGGTCTACACAGAGGTTGCCTTCAACAAGCACAATATCTGAAAACATCTGAAAGTATCTGTAAAATACACTGAATTACTCAGTTTCAGAGGATACCGAATCCAAAGGCAACCTTTAAAAAGCCCAGAAAGGCAGCTGAACTTATCATTCTCACTATGATTTTAAGATATCATAATCCATATAAATTGCATAAATATGCATCCCTTGTATGCTTTTTTTTTGTCTGGCATCTATTTTAATGCTTTTTAAAAAGTATATTTAGCTGCATTAAAAATATATTGACCCCTCAAGATGAAACTTCACAAAATTTCTGGCCTGGGAGGAGTTTGGAAAAAGCACATTGTTGTAAAGGTTTACACGAGCAACTCCTTAAAAAATAAAAAAAAAATCCCTCGTATCTGTTATTAAAAACATTTAATGATGGAAACTCCATAGATTTTCTCAGAAATGTTTCAGAAATTCACTATTTCTTGATACCAGTTTCCTCACTGTAGTTTATATTCACTTTTATCTCATCTGTGACAGTTCTGGAGAAAGACAGCTTCCCTTCCTCTTTGCAAGAGTGTTTTACATATCAGAAGGTCTGTTATTGCCTGTTTTCAGGACCTTTGATCATTCTTGCTGCTTTCCTCTGCGTGAAGAGCACTCAGAGTTTATCCTACTGAAACTGAGGACTTTTGATCTCTCAGAACTATTTGAAGTGGCAGCTGATGTCAAACATTAGCTTGCTATAAACTGTTTACCTGTGTGCATTGTATCGCGGAACAGAGACACCAGTATTTGGCCAGGACTTCTGGACACCACTATAAGGACCTAAACAGATTTAGTAGCAGCAAGCCCCAGAGGAACTTGACTGAGAATTTGGAGACTGTGAATTTTCCTTCTATTTCTGTCCTTGACCATGGTGCTTTTATCTCCAAGTATCTGCTTCCTCTGTCAAACCTCCCACATGCAAATGGTGCGTAAGAACCAGGCATTACTAATTTTATTTTTCAGCCACTTGCCCACACTATCATTGTAGTGAGCAACTCTAGCAAAGTTCATACATTTCCATTCAAAGTATTCCTTCAAATTCCAAAGGACTGTATCATGCATTCACAGGCTGATGATAAGTAATTGGAACACAAGACAGTCTGATGGCTTGTTCGAAGTTTCAGCCTGCTGGAAACCTTGGATTTTCAGTTGCAAAGCATTTCTGGAATATACTGCAGAGATACAAGTTCACTCCATTCCAGGGCCTGCAAAATTAATGATCTGTCCAACCTTAGTTTAGATGGAGATGAAGTCGTGCATTGAAGTTGCCTTAACAGCCACTGGTAATTTGTTGTTCGCTACAAGAGGCAGGGGCAGGGAATCAATTAATTCATTCAGGAAAGGAATCGATTGCTCCCCTAAGCACATGTTTACCCTTGTAAAGAGCAGTTTACAGAGTAGGATGCTTCACAAGGACTTTGGGGAAAAGGAGAACTTTTAATTGCCTGGCCATTTACATGTTTGGGATGCTCACATTCTCTTGCTCCTGTTGACGCCAAGAGGCCAGAGCGCCCAGGGCCTGTAAAGTTACAGCATAATTAGTGATTGCTAAGGAAATACACTTTGTAAAATAATTGTCCACATCGTTTCTTCTCTATTGCCCCTCACTCCTGGTAGCCAATGGATTTTAAACAGAGAAATTTATAGACAGAAAATGTTTAAGTTTTCCAAAGACTTTTGACAAAAACATCTCCCTTCACAAGAAGCTATTGAAGAAATCTGGCAGTCAGCACGGATAAAAGTTGTGGCAGAGTTTGAAACTGGAGACAGAAAGGACTGGATGTCAGCAGCCATTTCTCACTGTTGACAGAGGTTAATACTGGAGTGACCTAGGGACCAGCCTCCATACTGGACTGAGGACATTCAACCCACAAATTAATGAATTGAAAGGAAAGGTGAACAGCAAGGTGACTATATCCCCTTGATTAGTCTAGATTCTTGTGGCCACTAAGGATTACAAGAAACCTTGGAAAGACAGAGCAAAGACCTGGGGAATGTGACAGATGTAATGAATCCACAGACAGCTACAATTTTTGTCACTGTGATAAATTAAGAAAGGAAAATTTGCTTCTTCTCCCTAACAGCAGTTAAAATATTGTCTCAGGGCTATCATAATTTTGCTGTTGCTGTTAGGCTGCATTTTCTGCTGTTTCAGCTCTCTTTAGGACCAGGTGAGAAGTAGTGCTAATGCAGGAAAAGAGGTTGGGTCTCAAATCACAATGGTGGGGGAGGCAATTCTGCTTTTTCAGCAGCACATTTTACTTTAACTGTTTCATCAAACTGCAGCACAAATGCTTTGCCTAAAGATCAAACAAAATAACAAGGCTCCCTGAATCCAGAGATGGCCACTTAATTATTTGGAACATCATTCTTCTCAGCAGGGGAAATCACTGAACAGCAATATCCTCCTGGCTGCCCACGGTGTCTTTCTGTCCACTGTGTCCTTCTGTGGAGATCTGTAATTCTCCCACCACTGCTGCAACGACAGCAACACATTTGTAGAAGCCAGGACGGCTCACGCCGCTGTATCTCACAGCTGCTGCACAAGGATCCTTCACACCAGACCCCAATATGTTACCCTTTAAATGGATTTTCCTCTCCCTTCAATGCGGTTCATCAAAGCTCCTCAACCAAGGCCTGCAAGACCAGAGGCTAAAATCGGTGTTTAGCAGAGCTTAAAGCAACCCTAGAGGTGACAGCTGTGAAAAATGAAGTCATTTGCAGCCACCCCACACAGGCACTCCTGCCACTGCGAGGTAGGAGCAGGGAGCAGCCTCAAGGACAGGAGAACCCCCAGCTTTGTCACAGTGAATTAGCTCACCTTCAGCCAGATAGATTTGTACATCCCAACCTCCAGCGGGATTGCTTATTCCAGCATGGAAAGAGTTTAGTGCTTGTTTATTTGGCTGAAATACACATTTATCTTTGTTATTTCTGTATTAAGGATTACTGGCTTGGGTGAGTGGTTCTCAAACTTTTCTGTATAATCAAACCAGAGGGAAGTTTCACAACTTCAAGCCAGCTGTATATAAATTAATAGAACGTGGTCATTCTCAAAAAGAAGACAGTCTGAAAGTGTGAAAAGCCTGTGGAAAGTAGCGCTTGGTAATTATTGTTCTCTTATATACTCTGCCAATTTTAAATACGCTTTTGCTTTTTAGAAGGGCTGCTGTGCTTGCCTGTTTCAGGAAGAAACATTACAACTGCTTTCCTGTGCATTTTGCAATACTATATTTCACAATGCTCTTCCAACTCAGCAGAATATAGTGCTTTTACGGTTCAAGATTAAATATATTATTTAATATATATTTACCACTTAAGAAGCAAATATTGAGCCAAAGAACTTCAAAGCTGCAACATTCACTAATTAAACTTCCATGTATTTAAAATTGTGACTACAATAAAAGAAAAAAGCTAAATTAAAAAGCACAGTTAATTAATTTGAAAATATTATAATTGATATCTCAAGCTTGGGCTTATGTATTTTGCTCTCTCCCAGACTGCAGCACAAAAAGTCCCCTGAACTTCATCAACTTTTTTCTTACTATACTGAGTCAAAGCCCTCTGCAGCATAAACTATTGGACTGTGTAAACATGAAATTTGTTAGTGAATGCATTGCAACAGACACTCATTGCTTCCCTTTCCTGTAGGGTTAAAACGTTTTCTCTTGTCCCAGCCACAATGACAGCTTTGGCTGCAAGAATAATTTTGCCATTTGTATTTTTTGACCAAATTTTTGCAATTCATACTCCGCATTATTTTCCTCTTTACTATGTTACCTGATCATTTTCCGGTTTGCCTAATAACATTAACCCCTTAAGTGTTACCTCTAGACATGTTTTCTGTAGCATCACCTTCCAATGCAATTTCCTCCAAAACTCATCAATTCATAATCCAAAAGAGAGCAAAGGTTTGGACCCAGCTGCTTTGACAGCACAGCCACATGAATTGCACATGACCCTGCACACTTCAGCTTCTTGTTTTGTGTTTATTAAAAAGTCCTCCCACCACTGGCTCCACTTTTTAACCACAATTTATTTTCCAGCCAAGTATTATTTCTTGACATGCAAGTAGGAAAAATTCAGAGTTGTTCAAATTGGCAGTAATACCCTGGGCAGCTGCACTGCACAGGTTAATGGTGCTTAAACTCATGAGCATTTCCTCCTTTTGATCATATCTTTCCAGAGGGAAATAGTGGCAAGGTCAAACCAAATCTTTGCAAGGAGGGACTTGCTAAATTACTGTGAAACTGAGGGAGGCACAGATTTTCTGGGGCCTGAGTTTATTTATATGTTGGAGAACCAGAAATAAACAAAATTCTCTTTTTTCCTCTCTCTACATACTTCTTGTATGAGTCTGAATTCCTTTGCTGCAAAAATAACTTGTTGCAGGAACAACACTCAAAGTTCAGCTTTATCTTTGCAAGAGCTGAACGCTGCAGATTAAAACACTGAAACTATTTAACACCCTCCCTAATATTTCCCCCTAGTATTTCTCAAGTGAGAGAAGCACTACCTCTCACAGAAGTAGAAAAGATCAAAGTTTTTGAGAAGAGCTGGCCTCCTGTAGACACTTGGCCTGGATATCAATGAAAACACCACCACACAGAAACATTTGCCTCCTGACATGGTGGAAAATAGAGCAGATTGCTAATACACGAACCTTTGAGGCCCAGTATCTCATATTTCTCTGATGCAGTCACACAGCCTTGGGGAAACCAGTTATAAGATGCTACCAGTACTGGCATATGTATCAAAACACCAGTAAGAACTCGAGTACGTGGCAATTTCTCAGGCAGAAACACAAAGTTTCTGTTGGTTGCTTGCTTGCTTTTCTTTTTTTCCTTTTTCTTTTTTTTGTAGTTAGGTTTTTTTTGAGAGGGAAGGGTAGGAGGTTGTTTGTTTGTTTTGCATTTGGAAAGGAAGTGGCAGAATACCAAGGTTATTTTCATACCAGCTTTTCATATTTCTTACCAGCTGCCTCTCAAACTCAAGAACAACCATTTAATTCCTCATTACAAAGAAAGTGTGTGGATTAAATAGCCCTAAATTCTTTGATTCTCAAGAGGAAATTCTCATATGGTAGGTACCAATTGTGATAACAATGATGTCTGATGTGATCTGTCTACGTAGAATTCAGCTGTTACAAAAACTTCATCAGTTCTTATTCTTATACTGACCCTGCCAAAGACATAAAGTATCAATTTTTAACCACAAAATTTTATCAAAGTCCAGGAATCAGGGAAATTCCTGCCTCTTACTACCTGGAGATCGATGGTCCATGAGTAAGATGAATTACCCTCCCTCTTTCTTCCTAAAATGAAAGAACAATAATTAAAAGGAAAAAAAAAATCTACTTCGGTGCTAGATGTTACTCTGTCTGTTTACACATACAGAAGTTTTCCTCAGGCAACAAGGGATTATTTTAATCAAAGAACATACACAACATAACTCCCAGCTTTGAAAGAGCTGGAAGACACAGAATAATGAACTCATCTAACATTACAGGTAGATGAATTTTTGAATACAAGGGAAAAACCTGACTGAATTCCTCATTATGACAAAAGAAACCTTGAAAAATAATCCCAACTGCTGATAAAATACTAAAAAATGTCATTTTGTACTATTAACCTGTCAATAAATAGATACAGTATAATTTCAAAGCCTGTGCAAGACAAGTTCTGTATTTCCTCTTAGTCAAATACTTTACGAAGTTGAATCCCTTACTAGGTATTTGCCTTTATCACTGCTACACTTACATTAAATAAAATTTAGAAAGAAATTTTATTTTATTTCTCAGTGTGCATCCACAGTGATTTCTTAATGGGATTGCTGGCTAGAGTGACAGAGCTTTACACTGGGGGTTTTGGCCAAAGGCTTTTTTTTGGGACACAGAACCTGTGAACAAACATTCCAAATCCTCACAAAATCACTGAGATGTGACCCATCCATAGGTACATCCTAGCACATGTACATACTACCTGGAAAAGGTCTGAACATTTATTTGGGAGACATTCCAGCAGGATACATTTTTTATCTGCAGGAAGTTTTCATCAGACAGGTCAAACTCATGGAAGCTCTTTCAAATCAGTGTTTCCTCACTTTGGTATGCTATCACTAGATAAAAAGAACAACAATCTGGTCAAAAACGTTTTTTTTTAAAGGGTAACAGCTTTCTGCCTACATGGCCATAAAATTATTGATGGGTTTTCCCAGTCACCAGTGCATTTGAAGGTCCACAATGTGTCACAGCTCTCCAGAGTGAAAAGGGCTTGTATGTGCAGCAGGCAGCTCTGCACTGACACAGGCCTCTGCTTCACAGCAAAACTCCAGTGCAATAAAAGCAGCATTTTCCAGTCCAAATGGCTGAGGAGCTAGGGACACCTAAGATCTTCCTAAAAAAAAAAAATTAAAACACTAAAATAATAAAACCCAATTCACAGAGAACATGTTTCATCTATCATTTTGAAGCAGGAAGGCAATAAAACACATATTCAGCATGAACACACACAAGTATTATCAAACACTTAAACTCCAAACATTTATAACAAAACCCAACAATTTTAATTAATTAAATTGTATCCCACAGATGCACAAAAAATATCTTTTTCATTAAATTACCAGGTGCTCAGGGAAATGGAGTTTATGGAACACAAAACCTGAATGCAACACACCTTTCTTTGCCTTACCTCAACATGTACTGCCCTCCAAGCCCCTAGTCCACAGCTCAGATTTTTATAAACTTGGCTTATAATTCTTACTGAGAAGCATTTAGTCTCCAATAGAAACTGTGAAGAAATCAGCCTGAAATAGAAACTGCTCTGTGAAAAACTACTCAGTCACTATGGGATCTTATTTTTTATCCTTCACTTGCCTGCCTTGTTCATTGGTGCAGTATTTTAAAATCCTGCAAAGTCCAATTCCAGCTCCTCTTGGGCTCCTATGTTTGTCTTTTTATTCTTCTGCACTGCAGATGGTCTTTTAAATCCTGCTCTTTAATCAAAAATGTCTGTTTCCGAGTCATCCTTCTACAAAAATGCCCAATCTTTGAGGTGTGCACTTGCCCAGATGTATTCTGAATTATGCTGTTATCACAACTAACACGGACATTAGGAATCACAAGGCCAACTACAGCATGAAGACCTGCAGGATAGCAACATGGGATGTCTTCTATTTCAGCCAGCAGTATGATGTATGAACCATCAGCAGTTCAGTATGAGAAATTCAGTACCTTGCAGGTTTCAGAAAATTCTCTTGCTGCAAAGGTTGAAACAAGATACAGTAATTTACATTATTCTTAGCCACCTGTTGCATTGCCATAGAACAACATGGGATGGAAGGGACCTTCAAGATCTTCCAACCCCCTGCCATGGGCAGGAACACCTTTCACTAAAAATTAGGAGAGAGGCAGTCAAAAGGGCCTCAGGAACTCAAACAACAGGCAAGTTAAACCACTTCTGTCACATCCACGTTACTTCAGGGTAGCACCAAGGATCTCCGTGGCACCACTGACATTGCAGTATTTTGCAACCACTTTATCTCCTAGAAGCTTTCAGGAAAAAAAACCCAAAACAAAACCAAACCCTCCCAAAGAAACAAACAAGGAGAAAGTAAATGATGGTATTCCAAACCTGCAACTACCGAGCCCCAAAATGTGAAAAAAAAAAAAAAGCAGTAAGGAAATAAAGCATCTGATCCTTTAAAAAAAGACACAAACTACTATAAGATTTAAAGAATATGCCTGTAGTAGAAAGGAGGTAAGATGGAGAAAACCTTTAATTTACTTAATTTCTCCCAGTCCTTCCTCCTGTGGTTTTCGTTCTTTCCTGTTATAGATGACAGATAGCCTAATATGGAATTCTTTTCTAAAAACATCTACTAAAAGCTCTCCACCTACTCTCAAGGTACCTGATACAAAGGGAAAACTGTGGCAGGGGTAAAGCACAGCTTTTGGAAACTGTGCATTCAGGAGGGGCAGGTAAAAGGTGTCACAGGCCAGCTCTGGCACATGGAGAACAATTGCTTTTGACAGAACGTGATGTTTTGAAACCATTCAGGGATGTTTGGGTGGTAATTTATAGCACACTTCACTCTCTAAAATTGTTTTACTGGTAGATGTGAGGTTGAGAGAGATGTACAATCTCAGCCTCTGAGCTTTGTAAATTAGGAACAAGGGAATTCTTTTTTCCCCAAAGCAACTAACTATCTATTAAGTAACTGCCAGTTATTTATTTTTTCTTAAAGCCTAAAGAAAGAATATATACTTTTATATACTTTTCACTTTTCATAGTGAGTAGACAGCCTCAGAAGCACCTCCTTATTAGATGTACAGGTTATGCAGCCTCACTGCTGTAGGCTGGATCTATTTTCTTTCAAGCTACTATTTAATATGGCTTTGCAAATATTTGAATGTATAGCAATCTTCAGCAATTTCCTTAATTTATAATTTTAGGTCTTGTTCTTATGTTTCAAGTCTCTGACACTAGAAATTTGTGTGTGCTTCCTCTATCTGTCTCATCTCTCTCTCTAAATGTGCTCTTCTGTGCTTCTGAGAACATTACTGACATTGACTGCAAAATGAAATAAACTCCTTAAGGTGTATCAAGACCTGAGAGATAATCCTCCATCAGCTTGCATCTTTAGTGGACAAAAGAGAAGAAGCTGATAAGTGAAGTGCAGAGTTTATGCATAGTCACAAAGAAAAAATAAAAATCTGCTGCTGTTGTACTGATCCCAGTTCTAGTGGCATCTCACCAGCATCTCAAAAACTGTTCCAGACTTATCTACATGTAGATATTGGTATGAAGTGCTCCACTGGCTTTCCATAGTAATTTGTCAAAAGTGTAGATGTGAGGTATCCTTCAGCACAATGTTCCCATAGAACAGACACACACAAATACATGCTAAACTTTTTTTTTTTTGCCAAAATACTGAAGATGATAAATTTCTACCGTAAAAGGTAAAGTTATTGCTTTATGCAAAAGAAAGATGAAAAAAACCCTTTGAAAGTAGTGTTGCAGGACAAAGCCCACCAAAATATTTAT